>NC_133332.1:253783272-253861949 GCF_042186555.1 Aquarana catesbeiana | reverse complement strand
AATTCCTCCCACTGACACCAACAATGGGGTATAATTCCTCCCACTGACACCAACAATGGGGTATAATTCCTCCCACTGACACCAACAATAGGGCATTGTTTACTCCCACTGGGCACAGTCTGTCCCCCCTGAAGTCTAAAGGACAGTAAACTCGTCCCTTTGTGTAGAAAGTTTGGAGACCCCTGTTCTAAACCAATATCATTGTTTGAGGTTCTCTGTCATCTGGAAATAAACATACTGATGGTAAAATTGTTTTTTCTTTGTAAATGGACCTCAGAAAAAGCCCCTGACCATTTTTTGCAAATTGCTGAAACCATTGGTGACATTGGTAAATTCATGGCTCTCTCGGGGTAATGGATGCCCTTCACTGCCATCTAAGTGACCTGTACAAAGCATGCCATATGTAGAGTACCCCCTCGCCCTGTGACACAATAGTGGTGACATGGACGGGACCATGGGAAACTCCAGTTGACATACTTTGCATTTTCAGATCTTCAAAACAACTCATACAGGACCACCCACGGTTCTCACTCCTACTACCAGAATACCTGTGATAATGAGCCCTTAATTATGTTTCCCCCCCCCCCCCCCCCCCCAATTTTATTTTTTTTATTTTTTACATTTTTTTTTCTAACAGCCCTGTGGGGGTTGGTGAAATATCAGGGGTCTAAATAGACACCCAAAGTCTCACTTTTGAGAAAGACTGAGGACACGGATTCCTCAATGCTTTCTCTGCAGTTCAGCGGCAGAGTGAATGAACAGGAAGTGCTCTGTACAGAGACTCCCTGTATAATTAAAAGTTGAAGCACTGTAAACACAGGGAGGGCCACAGGGGGATTGTTTCCACTAATTGTTCCCACTCCTTGTGCTCTGAGACCCCCTGTTCAACTTAAGGGGCCTGTGCCCTGTACGGGAGGGCAGATGACCACCTACTTATTGGCTTAAAACGGTGGGTGTAATGTCAGGTGACCACCTACTTTTGACTATACTGGTAGGTGTGAAGGTCAGGTGACCACCTACTTTTGGATATAGTGGTAGGTGTGAAGGTCAGGTAACAATCAAATTATGGCTTTATTAGTAGGTGTGAAGGTTAGGTGACCAACTACTCTTGGCATTAGCAGTAGGTGTGAAGGTCTGGTAAATACCTACTTTTGGCTATAGAGGTAGGTGTGAAGGTCAGGTGATCACCTACTTTACTTTCACTACCCTGGCTCTGAGGAAGAGGGTTCCCCCTTGAAACGCATCAGCTACTTTTGGACGCGGTCTGGTCTTCCGGTAATACTGATGGACTTGTTTTTATCTTGGAATACATTTTATTAAGGTAATGCGCTAAATCAGTGCGCCCTTTTCTTTTTATTGTTTTTCAGACGAAGAATACCAATTGTCCTGAGAGGGCAGCAAGACCATTGGCGCTAAGAAGGGATTTTGCACTGTGTACCCCTGGGTTGACCACGGCAAGCGCAGGAGAAGGTTTGTTTGACCACCTATTTTAGGCTATATCAGTGGGTGTGATGGTCAGGTGACCACCTTCTTTTAGCTATATCAGTAGGTGTGATGGTCAAGTGACCACCTTCTTTTAGCTATATCAGTAGGTGTGATGGTCAAGTGACCACCTTCTTTAGCTATATCAGTAGGTGAGATGGTCAAGTGACCACCTTCTTTTAGCTATATCAGTAGGTGTGATGGTCAAGTGACCACCTTCTTTTAGCTATATCAGTAGGTGAGATGGTCAAGTGACCACCTTCTTTTAGCTATATCAGTAGGTGAGATGGTCAAGTGACCACTTTCTTTTGGCTATATCAGTAGGTGAGATGGTCAAGTGACCACCTTCTTTTAGCTATATCAGTAGGTGAGATGGTCAAGTGACCACCTTCTTTTGGCTATATCAGTAGGTGAGATGGTCAAGTGACCACCTTCTTTTGGCTATATCAGTAGGTGAGATGGTCAAGTGACCACCTTCTTTTAGCTATATCAGTAGGTGAGATGGTCAAGTGACCACTTTCTTTTGGCTATATCAGTAGGTGAGATGGTCAAGTGACCACCTTCTTTTAGCTATATCAGTAGGTGTGAAGGTCAGGTGACCACCTTCTTTTGGCTATATAGTGTAGTTAGTTTGACATACAAATGCCCATGACAGGAAACATCAAATACATTGATCATCCTTGTGCCAGGCTGTTGAAAATGCAAGATTTTCGAGCTGCGAGAGGCAGATGGGAAAATGTGTCTCCTTCCACCTGCTCCTCATCCCCCGCACAGAGCGAGAACAGCAAAATCCCTAATTATCAGCAATTCCAACAACTCTGCATCCCGCGGTGGCAGCCTACACCGTATCCCAGCCTCTGTTCAGTCAAACGTTTACCACGTCTCTATTTCTATAGCGATGGTGAGAACGCCCACATCTGACACCACCATGGGAGACATCTGTTCTGTAGAACAATCAATACTTTGCTGCCAGCGGGCACACTGCACCAACAACCTGGAAGGTATCAGTTAAAGCTGAACTCCAGGTAAACAGCTTATATATATATATATATATATACACACATATACACACACACATACACACAAATTTTAAACGATATACAGGAACAGTATGCCTGGCAAAGGATTTGCATTTCTGTCCATCCAGTCCTGAGATTTGCAAAACTCTGTCTCACAACAGTCAGGTGGATGACACGACTAAAGCCTCGTACACACAGTACGATTGTTGGCCAACCGAGCGTCTGATTTTTGTCAAAAGGGTGTGCGACAGGATCTTGTCTTGCTGTCAGAAACCATGAAATCAGGCTGAGACAGAAGTACAGTTAAATCACATTTGCTTAATAATAAAAGTAAAAACAACAAACGTAGTCAAAACATAGCCAGAGTTCAGTAACCGGAACGGATAGTCAGACAAGCCAAAAGTCAGGGATCAATGTAGTGGACCAGCAAGCAGGATCTGGAGCCAGAAGGGATGTCAGCAAAGCAAGTCTTGAACAGGATCGTAGAACGTTTCTGTGATGTTGACCAAGGCGAAGGCAGAGCTCCTCTGGAATGGACGGCTTAAGTAGGCAGGACTGACGAGCAGGATATCATCAACAGGTGAGTAACTGCGGAGAGATAGGAGCTGGCAATTAGCCAACAGCTGAGCAGCCAGCTCTGATAAGGAAGGGCTGAGCCCAGCCCTGACACTTGCATAATAACAGTACACAATTGTCGGCCAACAAACACGAACGTAGTGACGTACCACAAGGAATTTCAGCTCTTGAGCGCCACCCTTTGAGCCCCTTCTGCTAATTTCCTGTTTGGTGAGCACTGATTCCGAGCATGTGTGTTTGTACTTTCGACTTTTGTGTGACTGACCATATGAAAATCTGACGTCAAGCCGTTGTCTGCCGAAAATGTACTAGCCGGTCATCCAACATTTATTGGCCAAAAGTTAGATAACAATTGTCAAAAGATTTTAGGACAACAGTCTATCAACAGACAATCCCCTGCCAACAATCTGATGGTGTGTGCGAGGCTTTACACCGGGGTGCTCTCTCCAACCCCAGCCTGCTGACTGTATAGTGAAGAGACAGAAGACTGATAAGGTCATCTGTCTGCTCACTATCTCCTCATATCAGCATGTTCTTCAACAGTACATTTGCATATATCATATGATTGGCCCCCAGTGTAGCCCAACCCCTTTTGGCAGCCTGCTGAGTACACAGTTAAAAAGCAGCAAAAGACTGATAAGGTCATCCTTCTGTTCACTCAGACGCCCCCCTCCTATATGCATGTTGCTTATCGGTACATTTGCATACAGCACATACAATTGACCCCAGTGAGGCCCAACCCCTTTCATAGTCTGCAGAGAGCACAGGGAAGCAGCAGCAGAAGACTGATGAGGTCATCCCTCTGCTCAACCAGATTCTCTCCTCTATAGCAGATTTACTGCTACAGGGAGATGGCTCTGTGCAGAATCACATATATACACATGATTCTGCACTTCCGGTTCGGGGGTGCACATTACTTTTGCTGAAGCCAATCAGCAGGTGCCCAGCCAAAGGATGTCCATCGGCACCCACTGATCAGAGCTCTCAGCGGGGATGTGCTGGATTTTGGCTTCCCTGCAAAGCACATCCCTTAGCAAAACCAGCACACAAAAACACTGGCTAGGCACAAAGGTAACCCCTTTCATCAACCCTGATGTTTAACCCCTTCCCAGCCAGGGTCCTTAGTTCAGTGACAGTGCATATTTTTTTGCACTCATCACTGTATTAGGCCCCTTTCACACTGGGGCAGTAGGGGGCGTCGGCGGTAAAACAGCGCTATTTTTAGCGCTGTTTTACGGCGGTATTCGGCCGCTAGCGGTGCGGTTTTAACACCCCGCTGGCGGCCGAAAAAGGGTTAAAACCCCTCGTATAGCGCGGCTATAGCCGCGGTATTACCGCGGTATAGCCGCGCTGTCCCATTGATTTCAATGGGCAGGAGCAGTGAAGGAGCGGTGAAGGAGCGGTGAATACACCGCTCCAAAGATGCGGCTGGCAGGAGATTTTTTCTTCTCCTGCCAGCGCACCGCTTCAGTGTGAAAGCCCTCGGGCTTTCACACTGAACAAACAGCGGAGGCTGTTTAGGGGCGGTTTGCAGGCGCTATTTTTAGCGCAATAACGCCTAAAAACCGCCCCAGTGTGAAAGGGGCCTTAGTGTCAGCGGTTCCCGCAAAGTGTCAGAATGTCCGCCGCAATATCAAAGTCCCGCTACAAGTCGCTGATCACCGCCATTACTAGAATAAAAATAAATACATTCTAGAATATATCACAGTGTGTAGACGCTATAACTTTTCAAAATCAAAATATAAGCTTATTTGGATTTTTTTTTACCAAAAATATAAAGCAAAATACATATTGGCCTAAATTGATGAAGCAATTTGATTTTTTACATTTTTTTTTATTGGATAGGTTTTATAGCAGAAAGTCAAAATCTGTTTTTTCCCCAGTTTTGTCTTTTTTCGTTTATAGCGCAAAAAAAAAAAAAAATAAACAAATATCACCAAAAGAAAGCTCTATTTGTGGGTGAAAAAATGCTATAAATTTTATTTGGGTACAACGTTGCATGACAACACAATTGTCAGTTAAAATAACGCAGTGCCGTATCGCAAAAAATGGCCTGGTCATGAAAGGGGGTAAATCTCATTTGGGTACAGAGTTGCATGACCGCGCAATTGCCAGTTAAAGTAGCACAATGCCTAATAGCAAAGCACGGTCTGATCATAAAGGGGTCCATCTTAATTTCTATAATAAGAGATAAAAAAACCCAGGAGGTGATCAAATACCAACAGAAAGCTTAAATTGTGTGAAAAAAATAAATATATAAGAATTTAATTTGGGTACAGTGTTGCATGACCGCACAATTGTCAGTTAAAATAGCGCAGTGCTTAATAGCAAAAAAAATGCCCTGGTCATGAAAGGAGGGGGGGGGGTGAAAACCTCCCGGAACTCAAGTGGTTAAGGACACCCAATCGCGGCTAGCAGATGCACATTCTGTTGTGTGAAAAACGTGCAATGCAAAAAAAAAAATTCGTAAGGATCAATGGCAAAAAAAAAGTGCAGGGGCTACTTTGGTGCGCTTGTGGTGCTTAGCACAGCCCATTTAAGTGAATGGACTGCCCTATGCAGTCACTCAATAAAAATGTAAAAAAAAAAAAAATATTTTTTTAAATGGGAGAAAAGAAATGGATGAAAACAGAGAAAAAGATATAAAAATGGAGGAAAATCATGAATAAAAATGGAGAAAGAAAAAAAAAATTAAAAAAATAAATAAAAATGGAGGAAAAAATAAAATAAAAATGGAGTGAAAGAAAGAAAAGAAAAGAAAAATGGAGGAAAAAAATAAAAATAGAGGAAAATAATGAATAAAAATGGAGGAAAAATTAAAAATTTTTTTTTAAAATTAAAAAAAAAAAAGAAAAAAGAAAAATGGAGGAACAAATAAGATAAATAAAAATGGAGAGAAAGAACGAAAAGAAAAAAGAAAAATGGAGGAAAAATAAATAAAAATGGAGGAAAAAAAGCAAAGAAAATAAAAATGGAGGAAATAAAGAGAAAAAAAAATAAAATAAATACAAATGGAGGAAAAAATAAAATAAAAATGGAGGTAAAGAAAGAAAAGAAAAAGGGGAAGAAAAAACATTTAAAAATGGAGGAAATAAAAAAGCACATGTGCGTTGCGCGGGTGTGAATGAGGCCCTGAGAGAAAACGATGAACGCACAGGAAACCGCCAACATATAAATAGATGATTGATGACATTGTATCTCGTGTACAAATTCCAGAGAAGAAGCGCGGAATCGTTGCCATAGCAACAAATCAGATTCCAGTCGTCGGTTCTGCAGGTGGGATTGGGAAATAAATGGCGAGATCTGTCCGTTATTACAAATATGTGTCTTTAGCGACAGTCGTCCATCACCAGGCCGGGGTGCAGATTATCCATAGACATGGCTTTTATTTTATTATGTGATCAGCTGTATTTGTCATTGAAGGTTTCTCGGCATTTCACCGCACCTTTCACCACCATTGTTTACTGACACGACTGTCAGGAGACGTCACCAGTCAGTAGGTGACAATGACTCATCTCTGAACAATGGCCTGTCACTACATCGCACACAATAGGACATAATAAGCTAAACACACAGCCAAGGGAGCCTTTTCACCTGGCAAAGGATTTGTATATATGTCCATCCAGTCCTGAGAATTACACAGCCCTGCCAAGTGGATGACACCAGTTACAGATAAGATACAATGGTGTCATCTCTCCACCCTTAGGGCTCATTCCCATTAGCGGTGGAGGGATACTCCAGTTATGCCTCATTTTTAAACACCCCCCAACCGCTCCCCCTTTAGCTGCAGAGTCAGTTCTCGGAGGGGTGTACACACAACAGAAATGACACCCCCTGGCACTTTCAGGGTACAACCTACGGAGCGCGGCCCAGTCTAGTGAGTGGGGCTGATCTACAAGTGTCCTGTATCTGTAATGGTTTGCAGCGTGCTAGTGCAGGGTCATCACTGACTGTGGAACATTTTGCATTTCATTTGGAAATCAAGGTCCCAGAGTCTGGAGGAGGAGTGGGGAGGCACAGAATCCAAGTTGCATGAGGTCCAGTGTGACGTTTCTACAGTCAGTGATGATTTGGAGAGCCGAGTCATCTGCTGGTGTTGGTCCATTGTGTTTTATCAAGTCTAAAGTCAGCTCAGCCCTCTACCAGGAGGTTCTGGAGCACTTCATGCTGACCAGCTTTATGGAGATGCCGATTTTCCAAAAGGTCTTGGCACCTGCCCACACTGCCAAAAGTACCAATAACCTGGTTTAATGATCTTGGTATTGCTGTGCTTGGATGGCTAGAAAACTCGCCTGACCTAAACCCCATAGAGAATCTGTGGGGAATTGTCAAGAAGAAGATGAGACATCAGACCCAACAATGCAGACAAGCTGAAGGCCGCTATCCAAGCAACCTGGGCTTCCATAACAGCTCAGCAGTGCCACAGGCTGATCACCTCCATGCCACGCCGCATTGATGCAGTAATTAACGCAAAAGGAGCCCCGACCAAGTATTGAGTGTATACTATACATGGACCCCAACCAAGGATTGAGTGTATACTATACATGGACCCCAACCAAGTATTGCGGCGTGGCATGGAGGTGATCAGCCTGTGGCACTGCTGAGCTGTTATGGAAGCCCAGGTTGCTTGGATAGCGGCCTTCAGCTTGTCTGCATTGTTGGGTCTGATGTCTCATCTTCTTCTTGACAATTCCCCACAGATTCTCTATGGGGTTTAGGTCAGGCGAGTTTTCTAGCCATCCAAGCACAGCAATACCAAGATCATTAAACCAGGTTATTGGTACTTTTGGCAGTGTGGGCAGGTGCCAAGACCTTTTGGAAAATCGGCATCTCCATAAAGCTGGTCAGCATGAAGTGCTATACTATACATGGACCCCAACCAAGTATTGAGTGTATACTATACATGGACCCCAACCAAGGATTGAGTGTATACTATACATGGACCCCAACCAAGTATTGAGTGTATACTATACATGGACCCCAACCAAGTATTGAGTGTATACTATACATGGACCCCAACCAAGTATTGAGTGTATACTATACATGGACTCCAACCAAGTATTGAGTGTATACTATACATGGACTCCAACCAAGCACTGAGTGTATACTATACATGGACTCCAACCAAGCACTGAGTGTATACTATACATGGACTCCAACCAAGTATTGAGTGTATACTATACATGGACTCCAACCAAGTATTGAGTGTATACTATACATGGACTCCAACCAAGCATTGAGTGTATACTATACATGGACTCCAACCAAGCATTGAGTGTATACTATACATGGACTCCAACCAAGCATTGAGTGTATACTATACATGGACTCCAACCAAGCATTGAGTGTATACTATACATGGACTCCAACCAAGCATTGAGTGTATACTATACATGGACTCCAACCAAGTATTGAGTGTATACTATACATGGACTCCAACCAAGTATTGAGTGCGTACTATACATGGACTCCAACCAAGCATTGAGTGTATACTATACATGGACTCCAACCAAGTAGTGAGTGTATATTATACTGTACATGGACTCCAACCAAGCATTGAGTGTATACTATTTATACCTATTTATTGGTCTTATGTATTAATCTTATTTTCTGAGATACTGAATTTTGTGTTTTCACTAGCTGCAGGTCATAATCATCAAAATTTCACTTTTTGAATTGAATTACAGAAATAAATTAACTTTTTCAAATTTAACTATTCAAATTTTTTTAGATGCATATTATATTATATATTAGGGATGCACCGATACCATTCTTTTTACAAGTACAGATTTTTTTTTTTTTTTTTTTTAGTATTTCCCAATACCAATTACCGATACCTACCGCAACTGTTTTCACTTCAGCTGTCATCAATGGTACAAAGCATTGAAAAGTTACAAATGAAATAAATTGATTTTTGTTTAATTTTGAGCTTTTTCAATGTGAAATGTGTAAATATATGTTAATATATATGTGTAAAATTATTCACTAACAAAACAAACAAAAAAAAAAAAATTTGAATTGTTTATCATTTATAAAATAGTGAAAAACAAAAAAGTGAAAAAAAAGCAGGAAATTAAATGGAGGCAAATAGGGAGTTAATTAAGGCCGATTAGAGTAAATTAAGGGTTTATAAGGGGTTAAACAGAGGAACATTTGTTCATCCCTTTTGATCTGCAGATGAAGAAACAGAAAGATACAAAAAGAAACAAGGTTTCTTTTTATTTTAGTGTTTCACCAGTTGTTAATAAACATTGCTGGCAGCTCCAACTGGACTTTAACACTTTAGCTGTCAACAGGGGAGACCCACCGACAGCTCAAAGAACCGGGTTCAGATATCGGTGCAACCCTATTAGTAGTGTGTATTTTATATATATATATATATATATATATATATATATATATATATATATATATATATATATATATATATATATATATATATATATATGTGTGTGTGTGTGTGTGTGTGTGTGTGGAGATGTGACCCCATGTCACAGGAGCATATGAGCAGTGTAGGCCTGATTTTGGTAGGCTTACTAATTGTACACCTGTATGCTGGCTTCATAATCATCCCAGAAATAGAGGTCAGTGCTCATCCGTATGGCCCGTACACACGATCCGAATATCGTACGAAAACAGTCGTCCGAGGAAGGATCCTACGATATTCGGATCCTATGTACACTACTTTCGACAGCCGATCACGACTGTTCATCCGATATTATTTGATCGGACATACACAAAAATTTTACTCGTACGATTCCAGATCGTACAATTTTCGTTCAGTCAGCATAGTTGTCGTCCGAAAATACAATACAAATACATTACAACACATGACATCACTTCCGATTTTTCGGTCTGTCGTACGAAAATTTTCGTGACTTTAGCTATTCAGTCTCTACTCTACTCTCTACTCTCTACGCTACTAAGCAAGAACGGTCGTACAATCGGTCGTACGATATTCGGAACGTGTGTACGAGGCATTAGAGACAGCTCCGGCCGGCAGACAGGAGGTCTGGCCTAGGAGTCAGGAGGGAGCCAATGCAGCATGAAGCTGCAAGCACAGGAGGTGCTGAACATCAGGTCCGGGGAAAACAGACCAAGGCCTAGGGGGTAAGGCCTGGGCAGGAGTGCTGCGTTTTTAGCCAGGAAAGCTGAATTCTGGTTGTTCTGAAGCAGGACTGTAATGCTGAATACCCCTGCAAGGGAATCTGATGTTTATTTTTCAACCTTCCATTTCTTTTGAATAAAAATGGGCTGCCATGCCCTTGAAAATGCAGTCGGTACTGACATGATTTCTTCAACTCAGACGCACCACTAGAGCTTAATCACCCCGGATCGTATAATATAGATATTTTTTTTTTTTTTTTAAACATAATAAAAAATATATTTAAATAATATTATAAAAAAATGTATTTAATTATTATAATAAAAAAAGATCTCCCTTCCCGCCGACCGTACGCAGATGTGCGTACTCGGCTTTCCGGGGTTATACCGGGATGATGCCCGCAGCTGCAGGCATCATCCCGGTACCGTTGTTTCCAGCGGGCGATCGGCTACCCGTGTATAACAACTGATGCGGCTAAAAGCCGCTCGGCTGTTATACCGGAGGAGCGGGAGGGGACATCCCTCCTCTCCCGCCGCTGTTACCGGGCCTCCCGTGCGATCGGGAGGCCCGGTGTCCGTTCGGCTGCCTTCGGCGGCTGGGGGCGGGCTGGAACGAAGCTGCGAGCGGCTTCGTTCCAGCCTTCTTGTTGTAAACGCGGAAGCGACGTCATGACGTCACTTCCCGTTTACTCGGCTGCCAATGGCGCCGAATTTAAAAAAGTACACAGTATTCAGAATCGCCGTTTTCGGCGATCTGAATACTCTGAAGTGCAGAGGAGGGATCGGGGGTCTTTTAGACCCCCGATCCCTCCATAAAGAGTACCTGTCACCACATATTACTGTCACAAGGGATGTTTACATTGCTTGTGACAGCAATAAAAGTAAAAAAAAAAAAAAAATTTAAACACAATTTATAAAGTACAAAAATAAATAAAATAAATAAAAAAAAAATTTTTTTAAAGTGCCCCTGTCCCCGCAAGCTCGCGCAGCGAAGAAAACGCATACAGAAGTCGCGCCCGCATATGTAAACGGTGTTCAAACCACACATGTGAGGTATCGCCGCGATCGTCAGAGCGAGAGCAATAATTCTAGCCCTAGACCCCCTCTGTAGCTCAAACCTGGTAACCGTAAAAAAATTTTAAAGCGTCGCCTATGGAAATTCAAAGGTACCGTAGTTCGTCGCCATTCCACGAGTGCGTGCAATTATAAAGGGTGACATGTTTGGTATCTATTTACTCGGCGTAACTTCATCTTTCACATTATACAAAAAATTGGGATAACTTTACTGTTTGGATTTTTTAATATTCATGAAAGTGTCACTTTTCCAAAAATTTGCATTTAAAAACGCTGCACAAATACCGTGTGATATAAAATATTGCAACAATTGCCATTTTATTCTCTAGATTCTCTGCTAAAAAAATATAAATAATGTTTGGGGGTTCTAAGTGATTTTCTAGCAAAAAATATGGATTTTAACTTGTAAACACCAAATTTCAAAAATAGGCTTAGTCATGAAAGGGTTAAATAACATAATAAAAATATATTTAAATAATAAAAATATATTTAAATATAATAAAAATATACTTAAATATTATTATAAAAAAAAAACTTAAATATAATAAAATATATATATATATATATATATATATATATATATATATATATATATATATATATATATATTAAATGCAACAATTTTTTAAAGTGTGTGTAAAGGCAATATATCAGTCTAGGATGGAGAAGGAAAGGGTTGGGTCCCCTGTCAGTTTTATTTCTAAACACAAATAGAAACACAATTAAAAATGGGGTGTTGGATACAGGTTTTCAATGAGTAAATTGAATTATCACTGGGCCTTTTGTGATCCTCTATGCCAGGAGTAGGCAACCTCTGCCCTCCAGCTGTAATGTAACTACAAATCCCATCATGCCTCTGCCTCTAGAAATCATGCCTGTGATTGTCGGGGTTTTGCAATGTCTCATGGGACTTGTAGTTTCAGAACAGCTGGAGGGCCCGAGGTTGCCTACCCCCGCTCTATGCAATGCAGGCCGATCATGGCCGGTGGGAGGGGCCAGCAGGGTCACATTGGCTCTGTACTCCTCTCAAGAGCCCTCAGCCCTGATGCAAGCAGTGGGAGGAGCTATGCAAATATGAAAAGACCTTGATGGATGGATGTCAGTCTGGAGGAGTGGGTGTTCCTAGGCAGACTGCGTTTGCACGTACACCTCCCACATGTGACGCTGAGCCTACAAGTTTGAAAGAACTAAAATCCAATGAATGAAAGGGGGTGGGGCGAGAGACAGGCTAGGGAAGAAAGGGCTAGATGCTGGACATCCTCCAGTCAAGAAATGAGGTGGGCTCCGGGTGTGCAGCATCGAATGCACATTGTGGGAAGCTCACAGTGTGCAGTGAATTCAGAGGAAGCCATTTCAGTCCAGAAGAGGAGCCGGGAGAACTGTGCAAGACTGAAGGGAAGGCTGGGAGGGAGGATCTGAAGTCCAATATTGGGGTGAATACAGCCATACACATAGCAATGGGTGGTTTTTGAAGCTTTCTTACCCTTGATGGCGCTGATGAGAGCGTTTCCATCCTTGATGACGTCTTTGATGAATTTGTTGGTCCTCTCCAGCTCCTGCTCATACCCCTTCAGGCTCTCTCTGAAGACCGGGCTGTCCAGGTAGCAGTCGCTGAACTCCAGAGGTGGGTGGCCCATGGTTAGTCCTGGAGGAGGAAGACAACCGTCACTACAACGTCCACCCAGCACAGACCGATCTGTATCTATTCTATGGACTGAGGGGGGCGCTGTACTTTAATAGTCAATTATTAAAATGCATAGAGTTCCATTGATCCCCCTTATTGGTTACCTTTGGCCCCTTTCACATTTGTGCGACTTGTCCTGCGACTTGGGAAAGTCACATGACAAGTCGTACCCCCCCCCCCCCCATGATTTCCAATGAGTAACGTTCATATCTGTGCGACTTCAAGTCACAGCGACTTCAAAGTAGTCCCTGCACTACTTTGGTCCGACTTTGATGCAACTTCAGGTCCATAGACATCAAGATTTAAAAGGAGCCTTAAAGTGATATCACTCCCTCAGATTTTTCTGGACTTCCAGCAGACTTAAAGCTACATCAAACCCAAAACCAAAAATATAATAAATTGCAGCTAACCAATCATTAGATGTTGTGGCTGCATTTGTTTTCTTTTAGGCTTTTTTTCTCTGTTTTCACCTGGTGATCTGGCCAGTAACACCTCCTGTATTAGAGCGCCCAACTCTGGATGAAGGAGCACAGGAGGCACATCAGACAGCATTGTGAGAGAAGTGTTAGATGTAATAGTACTAGATTTAGATACACTAACAAATTAATGCTGAATGCCAACTAATGCTTTATAATCAGTTACAACTTTTTTTACCTTTTGGGTTAAAGGTTTTACATAAATGAAAGCTGATCATTGTAAGCACCCCTGTCAGTGGTAAATGGTTTGTCTCAACGAAAGGAAAGAAAGGGAGAGCAAAAGAAAGAGAAAGAGAGAGAAAGAGAAAGAAAGAGAGAAAGAGAAAGAAAGGGAGTGAAAGAGAAAGAAAGAGAGAAAGACAGAAAGAGAAAGAAAGAGAGAGAGAAAGAGAAGGGAGTGAAAGAAAGAGAGAAAGAGAAAGAAAGAGAGAGAAAGAGAAAGAAAGAGAGAGAAAGAGAAAGAAAGGGAGAGAAAGAGAAAGAAAGGGAGAGAAAGAGAAAGGGAGAGAAAGAAAGAAAGAGAGAGAGCGCAAAAGAAAGAGCGCAAAAGAAAGAGCGAAAGAAAGAAAGAAAAAATGAAAGAAAGAAAGAAAGAGCGAAAGAGCAAAAGAGCGAAAGAAAGAGCAAAAGAGCGAAAGAAAGAGCAAAAGAGCGAAAGAGCGAAAGAGCGAAAGAGCGAAAGAAAGAAAGAAAGAAAGAAAGAAAGAAAGAAAGAAAGAAAGAAAGAAAGAAAGAAAGAGCAAAAGAAAGAAACAAAGAGCAAAAGAAAGAAAGAAAGAAAGAGCAAAAGAAAGAAAAGAAAGCGAAAGAAAGAAAAGAAAGCGAAAGAAAGAAAAGAAAGCGAAAGAAAGAAAAGAAAGCGAAAGAAAGAGCAAAAGAAAAAAAAAAAAGAAAGAGCAAAAGAAAAAAAAAAAAAAAAAGAAAGAGCAAAAGAAAGAGCAAAAGAAAGAGCAAAAGAAAGAGCAAAAGAAAGAGCAAAAGAAAGAGCAAAAGAAAGAGCAAAAGAAAGAGCAAAAGAAAGAGCAAAAGAAAGAGCAAAAGAAAGAGCAAAAGAAAGAGCAAAAGAAAGAGCAAAAGAAAGAGCAAACAGGAACGAAAGAAAGAAAAAGAAAGAAGAGAGCTAATGCAGCCATCACATCACATCTAAGAATGGGAAAGCTGTTATATAATAAATGTTGGCTTTTGGATTTAATACCACTTTAAAAACTTGTCTCCTGCCCACAGTACACCCCCAGCTTGCTTCTGGGTTTGCATATCTATCCATCCGCTCCTGAGGTTTACACAGCTCTGCCAAGAGGACACCACCTACAGTAGGGCCCCATTGACACTTGGGCATAGTGGAAAGGCAGATGGCCGATTGGACACCCACCCTATTGGTTGAACTGGGTGGACTAGTCTTTTTTAACCAGGTTAACTATGACACAGCATGAGTTTGGCATCTGATCTCAGCGGAAGATTTCGGCTGAAATCAGCTGATCGCCTGCATCCAATCACACACAGAGTTCTGTGTTTACAAAAACACAGAACTTTATGTATTGTGAACAGCAATCTGTTTCTTCTCCTCTTTAAGGAAAAAAAAAAAATGGGAGGACCTATTACAATTGTTAGCCGCTGGGTTAAATGAAAAAAATAAATAAATAAAAAAAAAAAAATATATATATATATATATATAGTTAGCATGCACCAGGCTTTAGGCATACCCCTTGATCTCCCTGGATGTTACCCCTTCCCAGCCAGTGATCTCTGTATTAGTGTCACTAGCGATGTCCGTGTCAGTTAGTAACCCTCCCAGCCAGTGTCTGTTAGTGCCAGATTGTTCACCACACTAATAGTCGCTGATCACCGTCATTACTAGTAAAGCATCTATAGCTCTGTAAATTGCAGTACCAAAGACATGTATCAGAATACATTTTGGCTTTAATTTATGAAGAAAACACAGTATATTTTATTGGATAGGTTTTATAGCAGAAAGCTTTTTTTGTTTTGTTTTCATTATTTTATGTTTTTTTTGGGTTTATATAATAAAATAAAAAACTGATGTGATGATCAAAACCAACCAAAAGAAATCTGTGTAAAAAAAAGAAAAATGATACATTTAACTTTGGTACAGCATTGCATGACTGCGCAATTACCAGTTAAAGTAGCGCAGTGCAGAATAGGTAAAGATGCTCTGGTCATGAAGGGGGGTAAATCTTCTGGTGCTGAAGTGGTTAAAGTCCAAACTTTGTGGCTGATAGGTGCTAATGGTCCAATAATCCTACTGGAGGGAAGTCAGACACTGATCTCTATCCTGATGGGAGACAAGTGACACTAATTAAATGTGACACCAAGAGCACAACGTAAACAAGACTGACATGTGTCACTAATAAAATAATATGTGTCTGATTTATTTACATATCCCGAGGCACAGAAAACCCGGGAGAGAGAAATCTTCCGCATCCGACATTATGGAAGAGCTGTACAGAGGTTGGTGTAAATCTGATCACCAAAATCCCATACAGGCTTTACCATGGAAATAATGTTTCAAAGGTGATTTCATCAAATAATTCCTGGTGATCCTGCCATATCGCTTCTTGTTCAGGCACTTCCTGTTATAAGGTGACAATGCTCTGTCCCCGCCTCCTGCGTTGTCACTCTGTTTCAACACCTTTCCCACAGACACGGCCCACTATTGTCATCATCAGGAAACCCCCCGAGAAATGTCATGTAGTCATCGCTGGAGTGCATGGAGGTGAGAAGTGGCTGAAAAGAGGACGCAGCAGTGCTAACAGACGCTTCACACCGGAACACAAGGGGCGCTCACTACTGATCACCAATATTTATAGGGGCGCTCACTACTGATCACCAATATTTATAGGGGCGCTCACTACTGATCACCAATATTTATAGGGGCGCTCACTACTGATCACCAATATTTATAGGGGCGCTCACTACTGATCACCAATATTTATAGGGGTGCTCACTACTGATCACCAATATTTACAGGAGCATTCACTACTGATCACCAATATTTTTAGGGGCATTCCTTACTGATCACCAATATTTAAAAGAGAACTCACTACTGATCACCAATATTTAGGGTTGGTTCATACCACAAAAACACGCTCCAGATCCATTCGGGGTGCACTTCTGCACGCATGTTTTTAACACTTTCCAGTGCATTTTTGATGGGTTTTCAGATGCATTCCAAATGTTTTTTTTCACTAGACTGTCTGTACATGCGCTTTTGATCCGTGTTACTTTGTTCCAGTACAGCCCAGTGCAGGAAAAATGCAGCATGTTCTACTTTTTTTCTGAAACTGGAACGCACTGGAACAGCAAGCACTGGTGTGAGAACTTTGTCATTGGAAACCATATAACTGACTTTCCATGTGTCTTTTTAAACAGAAAAAGAACGTACTGGACTGCATGTGGTGTGAACTGGCCCTTAAAGGAGAACTCACTACTGATCACCATTTAAAGGAGAACTCACTACTGATCACCATTTAAAGGAGAACTCACTACTGATCACCAACATAAAGGAGAACTCACTACTGATCACCAACATAAAGGAGAACTCGCTACTGATCACCAACATAAAGGAGAACTCGCTACCGATCACCAACATAAAGGAGAACTCACTACCGATCACCAACATAAAGGAGAACTCACTACCGATCACCAACATAAAGGAGAACTCACTACTGATCACCAACAAAGGAGAACTGACTACTGATCAACATAAAGGAGAACTCACTACTGATCAACATAAAGGAGAACTCACTACTGATCACCATTTAAAGGAGAACTCACTACTGATAACCAACAAAGGAGAACTCACTACTGATCACCAACAAAGGAGCACTCACTACTGATCACCATATAAAGGAGAACTCACTACTGATCACCATATAAAGGAGAACTCACTACTGATCACCATATAAAGGAGAACTCACTACTGATCACCAACATAAAGGAGAACTCACTACCGATCACCAACATAAAGGAGAACTCACTACTGATCACCAACATAAAGGAGAACTCACTACTGATCACCAACAAAGGAGAACTCACTACTGATCACCAACAAAGGAGAACTCACTACTGATCACCAACAAAGGAGAACTCACTACTGATCACCAACAAAGGAGAACTCACTACTGATAACCAACATAAAGGAGAACTCACTACTGATCACCAACAAAGGAGAACTCACTACTGATAACCAACATAAAGGAGAACTCACTACTGATCAACATAAAGGAGAACTCACTACTAATGACCATTTAAAGGAGAACTCACTACCGATCACCAACATAAAGGAGAACTCACTACTGATCACCAACAAAGGAGAACTCACTACTGATCACCAACATAAAGGAGAACTCACTACTAATGACCATTTAAAGGAGAACTCCGTACTGATCACTAACTTTTAAAGGGACATTTACTAATGAGTACTCGCTACCAAATCACCAACAGTTAAAAGGTCAATTACTACAGACTCACCTCAAGAAATGTGATAGGCAGATTTTTTTCTAGCCTTTTTCTATAAAAATAAAAAAATAAAGTGGCTAACACTAACCAAAACTGCTCTCGGTCTAAAAGAAAAAAAAAAAAAAAAATGGTGGATGAATTGTCAACTATCACAGCACTAAAAGCTGCTTAGCAGCTGCACATACACAGAGGGGCGGGGACGATAGTGACATCATTGACCTACTATAATCACGTTGCCATATAGGGATCAATAATATGAGTATCCCCGCCCCTTTGTGTATGTGCAGTTGCTGAGAATCCCTGCCTGCAGCTGATTGGCTCGGCACTGACAGCTTCCTTCTGGAAGATCATCTGGTTTTAGTTTTTGTCACCTGTATCCTAATGGGAAGATTCCCCTTCATTTCCTGCTCTGGAGATGGAACAGGAAGTGGCAGGTCAACACCAGCCCAATGCAAGGACAGTGGAAATCCTCTGGTGGTCTGTGTCCCCCCCAATGCACAGTGTTGGAGCATGCTGATTTAGATCTGTCGCCGCACACAAAACGCATCACAATGCTCTTCTTTGCATAGATTTAAATAGAAGTTAAAAAAAGAAAAAAACAAAACTGGGATCCATTGTAATAAGGCAGGGTGCGATCTCCTGGTGGTGCGGACAGACTTTCCCCAGGACGAGGGGGGTGACTCTCTCCAATGGGGACACAGACACTGGTCAGAGGGTCTAACCCCTCCCCATTCTGATCATAGCTTGTATAAAGGGCTGTACATATGAGAGGTGGAGGGGGGTCCCCTGTCCTGAGGAGTCCTCTACACTGACACATGGGAGGGGCCATCCGAGGACGGGTGATCCATAGAGATCCACAGAGATCCGCAGAGGTCTACAGAGATCCGCAGAGATCCACAGAGGTCTACAGAGATCCACAGAGGTCTACAGAGATCCACAGAGGTCTACAGAGATCCACAGAGGTCTACAGAGATCCACAGAGGTCTACAGAGATCCACAGAGGTCTACAGAGATCCACAGAGGTCTACAGAGATCCACAGAGGTCTACAGAGATCCACAGAGGTCTACAGAGGTCCACAGAGGTCTACAGAGGTCCACAGAAGTCTACAGAGATCCATAGAGGTCTACAGAGATCCACAGAGGTCTACAGAGATCCACAGAGGTCTACAGAGATCCACAGAGGTCTACAGAGATCCACAGAGGTCTACAGAGATCCACAGAAGTCTACAGAGGTCTACAGAGATCCATAGAAGTCTACAGAGATCCATAGAAGTCTACAGAGATCCATAGAAGTCTACAGAGATCCATAGAAGTCTACAGAGATCCATAGAAGTCTACAGAGATCCATAGAAGTCTACAGAGATCCATAGAAGTCTACAGAGATCCACAGAGGTCTACTGAGGTCTACAGAGATCCACAGAGAACCATAGAGGTCTGCAGAGATCCATAGAGGTCTGCAGAGATCCATAGAGGTCTGCAGAGATCCATAGAGGTCTGCAGAGATCCATAGAGGTCTGCAGAGATCCATAGAGGTCTGCAGAGATCCATAGAGGTCTGCAGAGATCCATAGAGGTCTGCAGAGATCCATAGAGGTCTGCAGAGATCCATAGAGGTCTGCAGAGATCCATAGAGGTCTGCAGAGATCCATAGAGGTCTGCAGAGATCCATAGAGGTCTGCAGAGATCCATAGAGGTCTGCAGAGATCCATAGCGGTCTGCAGAGATCCATAGAGGTCTGCAGAGATCCACAGAGCCGAGCGCCCAGTAAACCTTGTACTGCCATCCCTGTCAAGGGCTCGTCATTATATGTTAGTCATCCAATGAGGAGGCTGGAACCCAATTACAATCAGACTTCATGCAAAAAGGATGCAGTAGCCATAGCAACCAGACTGCACATAATCAGCATACAGTACCCCATAGTAACCATACTTCCCTTAGCAACCATATTTCACATACTAGCATCCTATAGCAACCGGACTGCACAATAAAGATGTAGTAGCCAGAGCAACCAGACTTCATGCAATAAGGATGCAGTATCCCATAGCAACTGTTCTCACCCAATCAGGATGCAATATCCCTTAGAAACCTGACATCAAGCAACAGGGATGCAGTATTCCATAGCAACCATACTGCACATACTAAGGATGCCGTATCCTATGGTGACCAGACCTCATACAAGGATTCAGTAGCCATAACAACCAGCCCCAAGACAAAAAGGATGCAATATTCCATAGCAACCACACTTCACATACCAAGGAAGCAGTATCTTATGGTAACTAATGTAAATATAATAAGGATGCAGTAATCCTTGGCAACCAGATTTCATACAATGAGAATACAGTATCCAACCATATTTCCCATACTAAGGATGCAGTTTCCCTTAGCAACCATATTTCCCATAATACAGTAGCAGGGCCCTCTGACTCCTCAGGTATTGAATTGTAATGTCTGCCCCCATGTTGTAAAGCGCTGAGCAAACTATAGGCACCAAATATAATAATAATCCCTAGCAACTTCATTTCCCATAATAAGAAAGCAGTAGGTCATAGCAACTAGTCTTCATATAATAAGGATACAGTATCCCATAGCAACCACAAATCCCATAATAGGGATGCAGTATTCCTTAGCAACCATATTTCCCATAATAAGGAAGCATTATGTCACAGCAACCAGTCTTCATATAAGGATGCAGGATCCCATGGCAACCAGAACACCAATAAGGCTACAGCATCCCTTAGCAACCATTCTTCCCATGCTGAGGATGGAGGATCCCATAGCAACCGTCTCAGCCAATCAGTGTGCAGTATTGTATGGCCGGGAATGGATGGTCGGTGTGGAGAGGCCGCCCCTCCCCCTCCCCGGTGTATGGAGGAGATGATCCCGGTGTCCTCCGTACATCTCCCCCGGTGATTGGTGTACCTGTCCTCCCGGAGCTCCGTCTTCTTCTCTCTCAGGCGGTGATGATGAGCGCAGATCCCCCTCCACCATCCACCATTCCTCCTCCTCCTCCTCCTCCTCCTCCGACACCTCTCCCTCCAACCTTCCTTCCCCGATCCTTCCAGGAACAGGCCCCTCCCCCAAGACACGCCCACCTCCTCGTCCCTCTCCGCCCTTTATCTTCTTAAAGAGAAAAAACAAAGACAGGAAGAGAATTCCCGGACCTGTCATTCCCCCCACCTCCAACTTCCGGGGACACCTCTCCCAACTTCCGGGGACACCTCCCCTCCTACATCCGGGGACACCCCCTCACATCCTCCCCCACTGACCCCTCTCCCTCTCTGCTTCTTCCTTCTGTCATACTGTCCATCTGTTTTTTCCTTCTTTACCTCCATTATATCTCCACATTTATTATCCCTTCTCCCTCCACTATTCCCCAGTTACCCTCCTACCCCCTCCCCCATCTTCATCCCTATTCCCCCCTCCCCCATCTTCATCCCTATTCCCCCCCTCCCCCATCTTCATCCCTATTCCCCCCCCTCCCCCATCTTCATCTCTATTCCCCCCATCTTCATCCCTATCCCCCCCCCCTCCCCCATCTTCATCCCTATCCCCCCCCCCCTCCCCCATCTTCATCCCTATCCCCCCCTCCCCCATCTTCATCCCTATCCCCCCCTCCCCCATCTTCATCCCTATCCCCCCCTCCCCCATCTTCATCCCTATCCCCCCCTCCCCCATCTTCATCCCTATCCCCCCCTCCCCCATCTTCATCTCTATTCCCCCCTCCCCCATCTTCATCTCTATTCCCCCCCTCCCCCATCTTCATCCCTATCCCCCCCTCCCCCTCCCTCCTTTTCAACCCATCCTATCCCTCCCCCTCCTTTTTCTTTTCTCCACTCGCCAACTCTGTTGCTCCCCATTTTCCCCCCTCTGCTCCACCCTCTCTCGCCAAGAGGGGACCGAGATCTGTCACCATGAGGAGATCTGTCACCACGAGGAGACCATCATCTGTCACCACGAGGAGACCTGTCACCACAAGGAGACCTGTCACCACAAGGAGACCTGTCACCACAAGGAGACCTGTCACCACAAGGAGACCTGTCACCACAAGGAGACCTGTCACCACAAGGAGACCAACATCTGTCACCAAGAGGAGACCATCATCTGTCACCAAGAGGAGATCTGTCACCAAGAAAAGACCAACATCTGTCACCGAGGAGACCAACATCTGTCACCACAAGGAGACCTGTCACCACAAGGAGACCTGTCACCACAAGGAGACCTGTCACCACAAGGAGACCTGTCACCACAAGGAGATCAACATCTGTCACCAAGAGGAGATCTGTCACCAAGAAAAGACCAACATCTGTCACCGAGGAGACCAACATCTGTCACCACAAGGAGACCTGTCACCACAAGGAGACCTGTCACCACAAGGAGATCAACATCTGTCACCAAGAGGAGATCTGTCACCAAGAAAAGACCAACATCTGTCACCGAGGAGACCAACATCTGTCACCACAAGGAGATCTGTCACTACAAGGAGACCGAGATCTGTCACCAAGAGATCTGTCGCCATGAGGAGACCATCATCTGTCGCCAAGAAGAGACCATCATCTGTCGCCAAGAAGAGACCATCATCTGTCGCCAAGAAGAGACCATCATCTGTCGCCACAAGGGGACCATCATCTGTCGCCACAAGGGGACCATCATCTGTCGCCACAAGGGGACCATCATCTGTCGCCACAAGGGGACCATCATCTGTCGCCACAAGGGGACCATCATCTGTCGCCACAAGGGGACCATCATCTGTCGCCACAAGGGGACCATCATCTGTCGCCACAAGGGGACCATCATCTGTCGCCACAAGGGGACCATCATCTGTCGCCACAAGGGGACCATCATCTGTCGCCACAAGGGGACCATCATCTGTCACCAAGGATACAAATGTCAGTATGGTGCGATGGGTGCAGCCTGGGCTGGGACAAATTGCATTGATGGAAGGTGTGGTACAGTGTGGTCCAAATGTGGTCCAAATTGTCAGGATAAATCCTATGGCTTTAAGAACGGCCGAAGAATCCAATCCAGCACACTTAATGCAGCACTTCTGAGAGACTGAAGAGATCTCTAATTGACAAACAGATAAAAAGAGCAAAGAGAGCAGACCAAGTGTAGCGGGTGTGTAAACATTTAATAAAGAAAGAATCAACTCACAAAGTAAGAAGAGAGTTACTCTTCTGGAGGCACCCAGGATCCCAAGATGGAGCTGCAGCTGCAAGGAGTGGACTATGTTGGCCAGGGTGACCAGGCAGCCTCAGGTCAGGAAGCAGCATGCATGTTACTATGGAGCACATGGGAGGACAGGAAATGATGAAACAGGAAGTGATGGGGGGTGGCAACACATTTGAAACCCAACGCCTCTTTTTCAAGCCAGCTGGCAACAGGTTTCGAAGCCGATGTCTCTTTTTTAACATGGTCCCACGCCTCACATTGCCATAATGTGGTATGTGAAGCACAATGATTGGCAGTTCATTGTCACCAAGTAACACTGCATGTGTCCCTCCTCTGTACTGCATCTGTCACTAGATTATACAGCAAGGTGGAGAGAAGTAGAATTGCTGTACATACTGTATGGACTCTGCACAGTACCACTTCTTTTATCCTGTATGCCGGGTGTAATTCTCAGCATCTGTTCTTATTCTGTATGAAAGCTGTAAGTGACATCTGATTGGTTGCTGTGGGTGACACCCCCCCCCCCCCCCCCATTTGGCACTAGTTTCTATACCTGGATTATACTGTGGCATTGAACATGGTCACATGATCCAGCAAGTACTGCAGACATGTGTTCATCGCAGACTGATCAGTACAATGATCTGGGCTGCAGGTACAGTTTGCTGGGAATTCTATGGGAGATGTTATCAGTACTGCCCCCTCCAGGCCACTCACCACCCCTCACATTTTGCATGAATGAACATTCCACACCGAGACTGCACTGACTAATCATCACACAACAGCCAGCTCAGAATTAATGGGACACACCACTCCCTTCCACCCCGACGCTCCATGGGAGATGTCCTCATTCCGATATTGCACCTGGGAATATAGCCTTTTTAAAGCATTAGACAATAGGTTTTTTTTTTTTTTTTTTTTTTTTTAACGTACGTGAAAAACGAATAAAAAATATGGATTTTATTATAATATAATAAATACATGTAAATATTTATTATTAATGCATTGAATGATGTGAAAAATAAAAAAGTCATTAATAGTAATAATTTATAATAATAATTACTAATAATAACTATTAGGATTAGTAGTAGTATTAAGTTTAACTTTAAACTGATATAAAAGATATAGATGAATCCATTTTTTCCCCATGATTTTGTTATCAGCCTTATGTAATTTCATATAATATTTTATATATATATATATATATATATATATATATATATATATATTTAATATTTTTTATATATATTTTATATATAAATAAAAAGGAATTATTAGGGCCAGTTCACACTATAGAAACGCAGTCTGGATGCGTTCCAGATGCTTTTCTGTATGTGCGCTTTTGGTGCGTTTTATGTGTTCCAGTGCTTTTTTTTCTTCCAAAGCTTAAATAAGGACATGTGTGTTTCAGTGCGTTTTTGATGAGTTTTTATCGCGTTCCAGCACAGTTCAGTGCAGAAAAAAATGTAGCATTTTTTTCTGGAATAGGAACGCACTGGAACTGACTGCACTGGTGGGGAACTATGCCATTGGAAACCAGATCACCTACTATCCATGCATTTTTTGATGCAGAAAAAAAGGCACTGGACTGCATTTGATGTGAACTGGCCCTTATTATACAGATATTAGAATTATGAATTATAATTTATTATTATTAGTTTTATTGTTTATTTGCACCCAGCATATAGTGAAATGCTACTGTGCAGAGTCCATACAAACAGGATAAGAACAAAGAATTGCCCTGATTGGCTCCTTCTCCCTACCCAAGTCTGAGCTCTGGTGTACATGGGATCATACTACATTGGTGCAAAATCACCAATACTGCTTTCATGAAAAATAAAAAAAAAAATGGATGAGCCGTTAATGAATATAAAATGGGATTAGTTTGTATTTATTAGCCTGAAGATCAACATATTCAAAATTATATAATATAAAATTAAATACTAAATTATTGACTTTTTAAAATAATTTCAATGTTTTATTAATAAAAACGTACATGTATGTATTTAAAATATAAATTTCAGGACTGGGTGAACAGGTAGAAAAGTTCTCATCCAATTTGTATCTATCAGTCTGGAGTTTCATTTATGAAAAATATATTTTTTTTATTGCTACGAATTATTGACTTTATTTAAATGTTTCGATACTTTTATTTATTGTATTAAAATATAATATGAAAAAAGAAGAAGTGGCAGACTTGGGCCTCATCCAAACAAAATACAAAAAATTTTTAGGAAATGCCAGAGAGAAAGGGGCGACACAGTGGTGTAGTGGGTAGCACTCTCGCCTAGCAGTAAAAAGGGTCACTGCTTCTGTCCAAAAATTAAAAAATTGACCCTAGTATATGAATGTGAGTTGGGGACCTTGGATTGTGGGCTCCTTGAAGGTAGGGACCGATGATACTCAGGTTGAACTGGATGGACTGGTGTCTTTATTCAACCTTACTATGTAACTATGTAACTGTAACTAAACACCGGTGTCCTACATTGATGGACTGGATCGGCCTCAAAGAGGAGACGTGTTAAATAAAATCATCAAATATTTATTGAGTCAGTTTCAAATATTTACAGATAGATTTTTGATATCCCAACAGGGGAAATACATAAAGTATGCACATAATAAAAATGAAAATGTACAGATGAAATCAAT
The DNA here is from genome assembly GCF_042186555.1 of Aquarana catesbeiana. Lineage (NCBI taxonomy): Eukaryota > Metazoa > Chordata > Amphibia > Anura > Ranidae > Aquarana > Aquarana catesbeiana. The sequence continues at coordinate 253,836,244 of NC_133332.1, read as the reverse complement.
ACAATCCATACAGTAGTATCTTAGTGTTGTCTGTACGATCAATGTTTCGCCACCAATTTGGCTTCTTCAGGACCCAGACATGACAGTGTTTTTTCTTTTAGAGTTAACCAACTCCATGTTTTAGGTAACTCTAAAAACTTTCATATGTCCCAGTGGGTCCTGAAGAAGCCATATTAATGGCAAAACCTCGATTGTACAAACACTATATGATACTACTGTATGGATTGTATTGATGTCATCTGTACATATTCATTTTTATTATGTGCACATTTTATGTATAATTTTTTTTTCCCCTGTCCGGGTATAAAAAAAATCTCTAAATATTTTAAAACGGACTCAAAAAATATTCGATGATTTTATTCAACATGTCTCCTCTTTGTGGGCGATAGAGTCCACCAGTGTAGGACAGCGGGGTTTCTCTCTGGTATTTCCTAGATCTTAATAAAATATACATTTCAGGACTGGTTGAATATTTAGAACAGTTAGCATTTAATGTGTATCTTTTTAGCAGTTTGGAGTTTAACTTATTAAAAAAAAAATATATATATATATATATATATATATATATATATATATATATATATATATATATATATATATATATATACACACACACACACTAATAATAATAAATGATTGACTTTTAAAAATTATTTCAATGTGTTATAATAAATACATTATAATTATTATTATTAAAAAATACATTTCAGGACTGAGTTGACAGGTAGACAATTTGTATCTTAGCCTGGAGTTTAACTTATTAAAAATATATATTATAATTATATATAATTATTACCAATAATAATACATTTTAATAAATAAAAGTTAGACATTTATTTCAATGTTTTACTGATAACTACTTATATGTATTTAGTATATTAAAATATAGGACTAGTTACATCTGATCATCTGCAGCCATTCTGTGTCTACATGCCCCCCAGCAAAGGGCCACCAGGCATTGGCGGGTTTCCAGCTGGTAATAGCGGACCGCGCTTGTGCCATGTATGTTGACGCCCAGGTGAGAGGGGGACAAAGTAGGGGCACAACTTGGAGGCAGGAACAGAGCGTTATCACCCTATAACATTAAAAGGGCCTAAACAAGGACCTCTTCGATCCTCACAGGTTATTTACATGAAAGCTGCAGATTTAAAAATAAAAAAAATGGAGTTGACCTTTAAAAAGGACAGTATGACGTTAAAGGTGATTATAGTGATTTGGTTTACATCACCCGATTTCAATATATCCGTCTATGCAGATATCTTTGTAGCTATCAACCTGCGATGAAGGCATTTGTTCTTTGATCCCATAAGACGACGAAGATTCCAGTAAGAGGGATGACTTGTTTGCAGTCTGTGTGTCTAGATCAGTCTTAATGTGGTTATTACAGAACCATCAAAGCCTTCTAAGTGGTTTCACTTTCACAGGGAAGTTAAATTACTAAAAAGCTGAAATGGCCATCAGATGGGCATAACATATGTTATGTAATACGGAATACAGCAAATGTAAGTAAAAAAATCCCTTATATTTGGAAACGAGTTCTAACACCAACGTATAGCATGCACATGGGAATTGGAAGTCACTCACTGCATATGTGGCGTGTTGTAGAGATATATACTGTATGGCCAAACATCGGTGAACACCTGACCAGGGCATCTATATGAGCTTGTTGGGACATCCCATTCGAAAACCACGGCCATTAAGATGGAATTGGTCAAACTGTGGCTTTAAGATCCTCCATTCCTCTGAGAAGACTTTCCACAAAATTTCAAAGTATGTCTGGGTATTTGTCCTCATTTGTGAGGTCGGGTACTGATGTTGCATGAGAAGACCTGGCTTGCAATTGGCATTCTAATTCTTCCCAAAAGGTGTTCCGTAGAGATGAGGTCAGGTACTGATGTTGGGTGGGGAGACCTGAGCCCACAGGTGTTCAGTAGGGTTGAGGTCAGGTACTGATGTTGGATGAGAAGACCCAACCCCAAAGGTGCTCTGTAGGGTGGTGTTCAGTATGGTTAATGTCAGGGGTCTGTGAAGGCTACTCTGTTTCTTCCACACTATTCCCATGATGTCCTTATGGAGCCCACTGGCCCCAGCCATGGGGGACCATTCCCCCCCACTGGCACCAGCCATGGGGGACCATTCCCCTCCCACTGGCACCAGCCATGGGGGACCATTCCCCCCCCACTGGCACCAGCCATGGGGGACCATTCCCCCCCCACTGGCACCAGCCATGGGGGACCATTCCCCCCCCACTGGCACCAGCCATGGGGGACCATTCCCCCCCCACTGGCACCAGCCATGGGGGACCATTCCCCCCCACTGGCACCAGCCATGGGGGACCATTCCCCCCCCACTGGCACCAGCCATGGGGGACCATTCCCCCCCCACTGGCACCAGCCATGGGGGACCATTCCCCCCCACTGGCACCAGCCATGGGGGACCATTCCCCCCCACTGGCACCAGCCAAGGGGGACCATTCCCCCCCACTGGCACCAGCCAAGGGGGACCATTCCCCCCCACTGGCACCAGCCAAGGGGGACCATTCCCCCCACTGGCACCAGCCATGGGGGACCATTCCCCCCACTGACACCAGCCATGGGGACCATTCCCCCCCACTGACACCAGCCATGGGGGACCATTCCCCCCCACTGACACCAGCCATGGGGGACCATTCCCCCCCACTGACACCAACCATGGGGGACCATTCCCCCCCACTGACACCAGCCATGGGGGACCATTCCCCCCCACTGACACCAGCCATGGGGGTTCATTCCCCCCCCACTGACACCAGCCATGGGGGACCATTCCCCCCACTGACACCAGCCATGGGGGACCATTCCCCCCACTGACACCAGCCATGGGGGACCATTCCCCCCACTGACACCAGCCATGGGGGACCATTCCCCCCACTGACACCAGCCATGGGGGACCATTCCCCCCACTGACACCAGCCATGGGGGACCATTCCCCCCACTGACACCAGCCATGGGGGACCATTCCCCCCACTGACACCAGCCATGGGGGACCATTCCCCCCACTGACACCAGCCATGGGGGACCATTCCCCCCACTGACACCAGCCATGGGGGACCATTCCTCTAACTGATACCAATGATGGGACACTATTCCTTCCACTAACAATAATTGGGGCACTATTCCTCCTCCTCCTCTTGATCACAGGTGCTATTTCGTTTTTGACTCCCACTGACCATCAAGCTGCGGCACTGTTAACTTCCACTGACTGTGGGGAATTTTCTACTCCCACTGGCCATGGTCCAGCCCCCCTAAATTCAGAAGGACAGTAAAGCTTGCCCCTTGTTTAGAAAGTTTGGAGATCTTTGCCCTAGAAGATAACCCTAGAGATGATCAAAAAGGTGAATTTAGTTTTTAAATTAAGCTAGTAGTGGTTACTGGCAGGACATATTAAATTAAACCACTCAAGGGCACATGCCTGTGCAACACTGAAGATCAAAGCCTGAAAGGAGCAGCAACGCAGGAGGAGAAAGTTGCAGGCGAGACTGCAGGATTTGAGTGACAACAAGAGGCGTGTCATCACCTCTTGGACTATCGAGGCAACCCTTCTTGTTGAAGAACCCAGTGCTACTGGGCTGGAGTCAACCTAAGCCTAGATTGATAGTTTTTTTGTAGGTTTTCCCTAAACTCAACTTGGCAAGCTTGCTGGTGGGGAAGGTCCCTGGCAATACTATTGTTAGATTCAATGGTGTTACGGTCTAACCTGCAGTTTTTAGTTTGTGAAATTCTTACCCGTTTGCTGCATTGGTTCTGCTAGACCTGTGCTGCTGGCTTCTGTGTTCACTTATAGGCATTGCCTGCTCTACTGTAAAATTATATCCCATTTCGTTCCATCACTTCCTGAGCCCACCTCCCAGTCTACTTTCCTATATACAGGGCTGCTATTAGAAATCACATTTTTAAAAATTTTAATTTTTGTGATTGGGGTGGCGCTCCCACCCCAATCACAAAAACTAAAATTTTTAAAAGTTATTTTCTTCAATGTTTTAAAAAGTTTTTTTTACAATTTTAAAAATTATTTTTATGAATTTTGAAAAAGATTTTTACAACACTGTTGAGAGAGGGGGTTTAAATGAAATATCAGGGTTCTAAACAGATCCCTAACATCTCACCTTTGAGACAGAGACAAGAAGGGCACAGATTCCTTTCTTTGTAGCCTCAGTTGCACTGAAGATGAAGGGTTTGACGGAGACAGAGGCTCCTGTTCATTATACATATAACTCTGTTATAAATGGACACAAGAGCAATCCCTACCGATCACTCACTGTGTCCAACTCAGAAAAAGAAAGGGTCAGCAAGTTACATACTTACCGGCCCCTTCCCCCACTCTCCATTCTAGTGAGCAGCTGGCGGAAGCAGGAAGCCGGCGGCGCTGTGGGGGGACGCAGGCACCCAGTGGGGAATCAGATGTGGGCAGCACACGGAGGGGGTCCGTTGTGGCAGGACAGGACGACAATTACAGCACAATGCACTGCGTCTGTCCCTCCAGCAGCTGAAAGCCGGTGGGAGGGAGAGGTGGAAGAAACCGATTTACAGGTGCTGGAGGGAGAGACACAGACAGTGCATTCTTCTGTGATTGTCCTCCTGTCCCACCGCACCGATCCCACTGTGTGCCCCCTACAGGAGGTCAGGTGATACCCCCATTGGTAGTCCTGCCTATATGTACAGACATGCTCCGTGCAGCCTGAGTTGCCTAAACAACTTCCTAGTTTCTCTGAGCTTCTTGTTTACCTTGTATTACTTGTATTGTGCCTGACTACTTATGTACCAACTCCGGCTTCATCTACCATTTTGGCTTGCCTGCCACCCAATCTAACTTCAGCTCCTTTCCTGGATCCTCTTCTGTCTGTACTCTGCACACATAAGTTGTCTCCACATTGTCAGCCGGCCATTCCAGGGGGCCACAACCTAGTTCGTTTGCTGCAAGTCCATACCCACCATTAGGGGCCCTGGTGAAGAAGCAGGCTGCGGCTTAGACTACACGCCCTGAGGAACCTCACGTTTGTTTTCTACAAGGGCTCACTACCATAGAAACCTGACAAATGGCCTGAGATGTGAATTCTGTTCTCCCTGGCCAACCACTAGAAGATTTCTTACCAGTGGTACATGCTGCGGAAGGGTATAGATAGTTTGGGGGAACCTTCAGAAAGCTATTGCTTCCCAAGCTATATCTGGGGCGGTCGGTTAATTTGTTATCTGGACCTCCAAGGCCCACTTCCTGGGGGGGGGGCCACTTTCTTAAAGAAAGGTCTACATTCAGGTCCGAGTGAAACCATGGATAGGATCACCAAGGAGAATTTTTTTCTGCTGGAAAAGAGTCCAGAGTAGCTGGGTACGAGTTTTAACATGGCAGGAAGCCTGGTGGATCACTCAGAGTTTGCAACTGCTTTGCTTTACAGTCAGACGGTGCTGGTCTGACTTGAAAGTCCTTTTCGGTATTAAATGTAAGTAGGATTCGGAACCTGTGTAAGGTTCTTTTAGATATTTTATGCGCTAATCCACCTCTTCCAAGGTTCTGCAGTTTGAATTATGTTAACCTTCCAAAAGTGACTGAAACCCAATTCTTCACTCCTCATAACAAGTTAAAGATCCAACCCTTAGGTGAAAAGTCATCCCACTGAACCACCTTTGGGGGCGCTACATTTACTGGGAAAAAAATCTAAAGAAAAAGAAGAATTTTTTTTTAAAGCGCCCCTCTCCCTGGCGCAGCAAAAAAAGCAAGTTGCGCCACCATATGTAAACGGTGTTCAAATCACACGTGAGGTATCACCGCAATCGTCAGAGTGAGAGCAATAATTCTAGCAAAAGACCACCTCTAACTCTAACCTGGTAACAATTAAAGTTTTTTAAAGCAACGCCTATGGAGATTTTTAGGTACCATAGTTTGTCGTCATTCCACGAGTGTGTGCAATTTCAAAGCGTGACATGTTGGGTATCTATTTACTCGGCGTAACATCTTTCACATTATACAAAAATATTGGGCTAACTTTACTGTTTATTTTTTTTTTTAATTCATGAAAGGGCCTTTTTTCCCAAAAAATTGCATTTGAAAGACCGCTGCACAAATACAGTGTGACATAAAATGTTTGGGGGTTCTAAGTAATTTAGCAAAAAATATAGATTTTACGTTGTAAGCAACAAATGTTAGAAATAGGCTTAGGCAGGAAAGGGTTAATTGGCTTTGCTGGTCCATTTTAGAAATACATGTTTATGTAAATTCTGAGCCATCAGTAAGTCCAATTAAAACTTTGGCGCTTATAACTGGGTGACAGCTGCCGATGAAAAATTCAGAACATACTTCTGTTTGTCGACTGAGTGTTTAGAAAATCCAACCCCATTTGCAGGACTTGTCTTTTAAGCTCTATTTCAGCATTGCTTCAATATAAAATGACTAGCATTCTATTCATTAGCTTGCCACCCACACAGGAATAAGTTAGCCTGTCCCCTAGCCCACGATATTTAAATCCATGTTTTAGCAGGAAGGCCACTTTTACAGTTTAGGAATACACGATACACTCATGGGAAGAGTCACACGAAAATAAGAAACTACAATATATTCTTTAACAGGACTTGGTCTCGGTCTACCCTTTGACAGGCTCCATCAGCTAGGTTAGCTGCACACATGGGAGTGGGCTCAGCAGGAAAGGACTCTGGGAAATACCAGGTACATTCTCGGTCCTTCATTGGATAGTCACATAGGTCTTGCATTTTAGGATGTGCAAACATGGAAGGGCCAGCATGCGGGACATACACTTAGCAATTTTTAGGAAATTTCCACTAGCTTTTAGGCAGGCTGCAGTATAGCCTCCAACCTGAAGGTGGCATGCTGTCCCTTCAGGTTGGAAAAAGTTAAGTGAAGCGGAAAAGTCTTCTAGCTTTGGCTCCAGTCATCTTGGAGATGATCAAGTTGGATGCTGAATTCCTGCAAGATTCGGGCAAACATCTTGATGTAGAACCTTATAAATATAGGGAGCCAACGTAATTTGAAGCACCTGAAGTGAGGCAATAGGCAAGGTAAGAGTTCCACTGCATAGGGACAGTGCAGGTTCAAGTAAGGGAGAGGTTCCAGGGGAGTAGGGACATGTAGGATTCCTTTCCAGAGTGTCCACACTGCACTGTTCCTGTTCAGGATGCCTGGGGTCATCTAATGCTGCAGCCACCTGGTGGAACCTGGTGTAATCATTTGTGATAGTGGCTTTGTGGTAGCCTAGTTTTGGTGCCCAAGCACAAGGCCCTACCCCCACTCCAGCTATGCTAGAACACAATCCCTCCTGCTGAAGCCAACCCCTCTACCATTTTGTGTCCTGCTCCTTGCCATAGGCCTCTTTACACATCCCAAGCCCTAGACTTTTATATCCGAAGAAGGAATGTCCACACAAGTCACTGCACTCTACTGGTGGCGTTTAACGAATGGCAAGAAAATCATATCACAAGGACATACTATCCAGAGTCCCTTGACATACACAATCACATAAAGTGAACAATCCTCAGTAGTCTCAATGAAAGCATGAACAGCACTTCAGCCATCTCCCTACAGTCTCTCCTCTGCCCAGGGTCATTAGTACTCACAAGACTGTGTTCTCTGTAGACACCTAGCTGGGTACACCTCTCCCGGGAACCCTCCAGGGAAGAAGCCTCACACAGGGATCTCCTAGTCTTGCTTAAAAGGCCTTTTGCAATCTGCTCTAGCGCCTACCTCCTTAAGGGACAGAATGTCTACAGTCAGCTCCTTCTGCATACAGGTCCACTCCACCTGGCCTCCTGCCCTGTCCAGGGCCCATGTGTGTAGATTATATTTTCACAGATATAGGGTGTATGGCTTCCATGCCCAAAGTCTATTGTGCCCCCTCCCCATTTAAATTATATATGGATGCGAACTCACCCGACATCACTTGTTGGAGGGTTCTATCGAAAATGGGCCACATCTAGTGGAAAAATGGCCAAGTGCACCTGCCTACACATTAACCACCACCCCTCCTATAGAGCACTCCTCCGACACAGTGGAATTGTAGTTAAAATTGTTATACTTAATAGTAAAGTCTACCTCCTTACCAGTATTCTGCAGCCAAGGAAACAGTATTTTACAGCTTATGTGAAGCAAAGACTACAATTGACCATTGTGTCTTATAATTGTCTATTGAATTTGTTAATGTCTTCATCATAAAAAGGAACAGTGCCATCCTGTCTCATGTTCTTCCACAAGTCTGATACACCATCTAGGCCCTGCCTACAAGCCTCTGATCTCAAAGGCCCAAGGTAACCTACCACCAGCAACTTTTAGTGAAACCGTACAGCAAATTAAACGGTTAGTGATAGATTGTCTTGATCACTTTGCCCATTGTTGCTATCAAAAATTGGTGGAAAGTGGTTGAACTTGCCATAAGCAAGGTCAGCTTAAACATTCGGTCAAAGCTGTTTACATGTTAAACCGAAATAACTATGTTTAGAGCTGCTGGGCAGGACTGATAAAGATGGAAGAGGATGCAGATTTTGCTGACGCGGCATAATAAAGGAGCGGAATTGTATCTGACAAGTTGTGCAATTCCTTACAGACAATTTCTGTTTTCTTCTAGGCTTACACAATGTTGCTCAGGCAGCAGAATATCATCAGGAAACACTACAGAAAAATAGAAAGGGGTTTAGATTTTGGTTTGTGTTTTAGTTGACAGGAAATATGTTCAGAAGATATCCAATCCAATAGAGAATGTGTATTCCTGATGAGCCATTTTTATCCCGATATGTTTATTTTGCCAATGGGTGCAACACATTCTTCAAATAGTGTCTGGTGCTAGGGTGTTAGATCCTGCTGCCTTGGATTTAGGGTTAGGCGGCATCTGTTCTCTGGGAACTTGCTGTTGGTTCTTTATTTGTCCTAAAATAAAGTCTTATGCATGCAGGCAGGAAAAAAAAACCGCTGAAGGCACCTGTTTGTCTTTTTTGCGGTTCTGAAAGCAGCTCTAGATTATCTAACGGGCACATTGTGTCATTTACAGGCGTATTATAGAGCAGCATTCAGTGGTATAAAAAATTACCCTAAACCTGCAGAGGAGTTTTTTCGCAAAATGTACACCCATATGCATAAACCAGGGGAGTAACTACAGGGGTTGCAGGGGTCGACATTGCGACCCTAGCCAATTTTCTAGGGAGCCCAAGCGGCTCCACTCTACACCTGAACAGGATGGGCAACATATAGAGGAACCAATGCCTTCCATGTTCCTCCTGCAACCGCTGAATGCCTGCTTCTCCTCCTCTCCCTCCTGCAGGCAATTTTTATATGTTGAGGTTGAACATTGCCCTCTCCAACCCTACCATCCTACAAACCCTACCTGGAACAGGAAATTTGGGGGAATTTATCCAATGGGGACATAGCAAATAAAATTCTTATTTCCCACTCAATTTAATGGCATCACCTGGAACAACAATATAAACCTGAAATCCAAGGCTAAATAGAAAAAGCTTCCACTTTAATTGTGAGCAATAAAAATAATGTTTCCATTGTACTGTTGCAATATTGTAGTTCAATGAAACAGAATACCAAATCTTTGGTTGGCAGAGGTATTTTGATGCTTATGTTTCAATATCACAATTCACCTTCCTCCCCACGCATCCATTGTTTCTGTCATAATGCACCCACGTTCTTGCAGCATGTCACAGTTCTTTTCATCCATTTGCAGGCAGATTGTTAAAGGGAAAGTGTAGTGAATTTAACTTAGGCATAATGTAGCACCATCCTAGTTTAGAATAGGCTTCTAGATAAATGTAGCTTAGCTCCTCTGTAAATCTATTCTTTAGGAAGAACAGTGGGAAGAAGGGCAGAACAGGCAGCCTGAATATTTATGGGGCTTCAGCCAATCCCTAGGAGGTGAGCCCAGAAGGTCAAGGAAAAGCCCATAAATAGGCCGGGGCCTGGGTGGTGGGGTGCAGTGTTTCTGGGTCCAGTCCTGCAGAAGGAGGCCCCTATGCGGGGGCTCTGCTCAAGGGGCAGGAGTGCTAGAGTAGCTTATGTAAAGACTTAGCTTTAGCTGGGGGGTCCTGTTTGCAGATCCATTGTCCAGGGATAAAGCTAGGTCAGGAGGAAGATCACTGGAGAGAGCCAGGAGGAAGTTGGTGGGAAATAGTCCAACTGTCCTGCGATAGTTTGAGCCTACATCTCCCTCACTAGCAGGGCTGAGACAAAGGGTGGGCGGCTGCCCTGGGCGCAACAGTTTATTGCAGGGATGGGGGTGCCCTAACCCTAAGGAAAGAGGGGGTGCAGTTTAGCATCTTTTCCCTGAGCGCCGGATGGCCTTGTCCAAGCACTGCTTACTGGGAAGAGCTTGGATATCTGCACGGACAACTGGTGAACTTGTGGCTGAGTAAGTGACCCCCAATGCTGAGAAGTGACAGTACATAGCTTTTAACCTCCTGAGTACAAGTGACCAGCAGCATTAGGAATCATGTGCGACATTCAGTGTGCAGCCAGAAGTGTGTAAAGTACAGCTAGAAGTAGGAGTCCTCAAGTAACAATTTGAAGACTACTCAACTTCTGGCTGTACTTTACACACTGCTAGCTGCACACAATGTCACAGTTCATTAGGGTATCCCATGCTCCCTATCCAAGTCCCTGTTCCAGTACTCTAAAAAGAACCTAAACTATTTTCTGAGTCAGTGGAAGAATGAAGAAAATGCTGTGTGCACGGCTGTGTGTCCTCAAAAAAGAGGCAATCGGACCAAATTCACCAGTGGCTCCTAAGGGGGTGTGCTACAACTATATGAACAAATGTATGCTGACACTACCTGTCCATGACACCTCTATATGACCAAAAAGTATGTTGGCCCTTTCTAAATTATGGAGTTCAGGTGTTTCCAGGGAAGGGTACTGTTAATACTACAGCATACAAAGATAATTGTGCTCTTCCAACCTTGCAGTAACAGTTTAAGAACATTTTTACTGCTCTAGCATGACTGTACCCAGGGTCAGGACAAGGGGTGGGCAGGAGGGATGGCTGTCCTGGGCACTATGGTATCATGTGGGGGAGGGCACCATGGGGAGATTGGGGGGGAGGGGATTCCTGTTGGGAGGGTGAATTTGGGGGAATAGCAGGGGATAAGAACTGGTCTAGAAATTTGGAGAGGCGTGCTAGGATTTGGGGGGGATTTGTGTTGGGGGGGGGGGGGGGGATTTGTGCTAGGAGTGGTGATTTGGTGGTTTTGGGCTAGAAAAAAAATGATATGGTAGAAAGCAGAGGGATTTGAGCAAGGAAGGGATTTTTTTTGGGGGGGGGGGGGGGATTTGAGCTGGGCGGCAAAGATTTTTGCTGGAATGGGAGATTTCAGTAAGGAGACGGATTTGTAATGATAATCTAGATAACCTTCTCCCAGCACTGACTTGTACCCCTGTTTAGAAAGCCAGCTCCATATAGACATGGTTTGACCAGCTCGGTGTGGAGGAATTAGACTGGCCCTCAGAGACCTGGCCTCAACCCCACCGAACTTTGGGATAAATTTGACCTCCAATGGCGAGCCAAGTCTTCTTCTGTTACTACAATACCTGACCTCAACCGTATTAACCAGTTCCCATCTAGCATATGTATAAATATGTAGCACACTCCACATAGGAGCTGCAGATGAAAGGGATTCTCCACTTCTGCACAGACAGGCACACCAAATCCCCACAGGCACGGAGTCTGAAAACAGGATAGGGATGGGAAGTTATGGGATTCCCACTTGACGTCAACAAACTTCAGGGACAGCTTCCTATATACAGCTATTCACAGCTCCTCTTCACTCTCCTCTAGAGTTGCCACCTCAACCACTTTAAACCCGAACACATATTAATTACACAGGTTCTGTGGCTGATTAAGGTGGTAATTAAACTCACTTGGTGCCTTATCTGCATTTAATTAGTCTCAGAACCTGTGTAATTCATATGTGTTCGGGTTTAAAGGGATGAGGTGGCAACTCTACTCTCCTCCTGCACACTCTTGGCCTCTGCTGGTACACTCCTGGGTGAAGAGTCTCAGTAGCAGCCCATTACAGGCAGGAACTTACAGTCCGTTAGCAGTAGCACATGGAGTGACAGCATGCAACTTTTCCTCCTGCTTCCTTTGTGGTCCCTGATCCTAGCATCACCTCTTTAGGCCCTGCCAGCCCATCTGGCTGCAGCTGCCTCTTTCACCAGCCCTCCTGGTTGACTCACACCAGTACACCCGACTGACTTTTAGGAGATCTCAGTGGAAGGACTGAAGACTTAAGTCCACCACTGTCTTCAAGGGGGACTGGCTACATGTGTCAGTCCCCCCCACCCCTTTGTTGGTTCCCATCAGTGTTGATCTACTCACTCAGTCCTCTCCTTGCTCCCGTGCCTTCAGGAAAGATACCTTCCTTGTGTCTTTGGCAGGATCTCTCCAGCACCCGAGCCCCGATCCAAGGCAGGTCACCCCCGCCTCCCAGGCTAGGGGGTACCCCTCAAGGCCACCGACAACCTCAACACTGCATCTCCATCTTCCACCCGACTGCCATGCTGGCATGACCCATGCCTTTTTTATGGGGTGGTCAGTCCCCTGCCCGTCCACTTCAGGGATTGGCTTAGGCCCCACAAATATTCATAGCAGCCCCTCCTAACTCTCACCCTCTAGTTCTAGAAGATTCTCCAACCTTCTAGACCAAAGGGAGGTATCAAAGAGAGCTGCAAAGCTTAGTCATCCAGCCCTGGTCTCTGATAACCCTGAACACATTTTTCCTAAATCATAGACATTACATATGTATATACATCCTGACTTCAGGTCCCTGTAGCTAGTAGAGTAAATAGGCACACGATAAGGCATATACTTTAGCCTGAGCACCTCCCCTTAAAGGGAGGCACTCCCAGCAAACTGTAAAAAATTCAGAGTCCATCACTTAAGCAGGGGACAGCAGTCCATGACTCTTGCAGAACAGAAAGAATATAATCCTAATACTAACATTCTATCTTTCTGTAGATTCTGCTAGCAGGGGGTTATGATCCTGCTAACAGAAAAAAAAACTTTGTACACAAGAAAAGTCTCCTCGCAGGCATTTCATACATGTTCCCATCTTCCTCCCATTTGGCCCTGGTAACTTTGATAATATCCTGGGGGACATAAGGGTAGTCCAGCCCCCACTCGAGTGCTGTCCTCTGCTACACCTCCCTCTGGAACCTTCAAAACCTTGGCAGGCCCCGTTGCTTACCTTTCCCAGGTAGGACACAGGCCATGGGTGACCTCACTACCCACTGCCTGTTTTCAGCACTTCTGGTCTGGGTCGTGGATGGTTGGTTCAAGGACAGCCACCGGACACAGATAGAAGTCTGCAGGGATTCTTTGCCCCTTTCAGCTGACTCTGGAATCTGACCCTTCTGAAAGCACCTCCACATCTTCCTGGGAATCTCCCCACTCCTATTCTCTCCCAAGCTGCTGTGAGATATCCACTCCCCCCAGTCATTTATGGGCCCATATTCTGCTTGCAGTCTGGGTGACCCCCAATCTATTGCTCTCTCATTGCCGCTCCCCTCTGGCTTACCTGAAGACAACTTGTTTTCCTGCAATGGCTCCTTCGAGGTGGGGCTGACAGGGTGAATGGGCGGAGCCCTCCTACCGGGAACAGCCTCTGGTTTCTGCTGGGCAGCACTGACCGGTACCAGCTCTCTGGCCGGGCTGCAAGCCGAGGTGGGTTTCCAACTCCATTCCCCGATGTCGCTTGTCTTCGCAGGGGAGTCCCCATCCTCAGACTCAACCTGCCTTTACTAGTTGCTTTTCAGCCTGCTCTGGCTTTCCGGGACTTCTGTGACTGTTAGATGCAGAAACCTGACTGCAGGTCTACACTGTAGGTGAGTGGTTCCTGCTCGCTCAGTGTCAGTTTGGTACGTGGTTCGTTGCAGTGCCCAGGCCAGATCCAGACACTGACCAGGGTGGTAAGTCTCCTGCACCCAGGACACATCACACAGTCTATTCATCCCCTCGATCAATCCATGGGTGAATTTCCCTCAATGTTCCAGCCGCACACCGGTATCCACCAGAATTACCTCCTGCAGCTCAGGCAACCAAGTTGGCACTGGGTACACTTGTGTACCGTCCAACATCTTGCTCCTCTCTCCGCATTCAAGGCATGGTGGATCTCCTCTGGGGTGTGGCTTCACCCCCAGGCTTCGAGACTGGCTAGCACCAAGTGTTGCAGCCATGATCCTGGTGTTTATTTTTACAGGCGGTGATCAGCTTTCCAGTAAACGTGATCCAAGCGGCTTTACGATCACCTGTTCATTTGACAGAAAAATGCACATATGATCATTTGGCAGGGTTCAAGGACCCCCCCCCCACTACCGCAGTTGTCTGTTGCTGTTCCAAGCTCTCCTGTTCCACCAGGGAGCCCAGGACTGTGTAAGTGGTCAGGTCAGTTGTCCACAGAGGAGATGGAGGAAAATCTGTTTCCCCATCTCCTTTGTGATAAACGAAGCTGGAATCGACAAGGATTTCAGTACCGTTTTTCCCTGGCTGCTACAGGAAAATGCCACTGGTGCGGCATTCTCTTCAAGCATGGTAAACTGTTTTGAACCTGCCAGGAATTTGTTTTCTTGTAACTTGATGCACACTGAATTCTCTCCTCTCCTACATCCCCATCTTCTCCCTATGGGACCCATCTATCTATTGACCCATCACCTTCCTTATTCTGCTTGTAAGAAGGGCTTTGTGATTGGCTTGTAATGGTACCAAAAGCACAAGTCTGTGCCCCGCTCATCTCCTTTCTAGAACACTAACCCTACTGCTGGGGCTATACCCTCTACATATTGTGCACCACTCCACACCACAGGCCTCCACATGGCATTCCCGGCCCTTGACCCTTATATCCTCAAAGGAAGGAATGTCCACATATAAAATAAGGTTGCTGCACTTTACCGGTGGTGCTTGGAAAATGGCAAAAAAACGTCACATCACACCGACATACATTCCGGAGTCACCTCACAGAACATTGCCAATCGCATTTAGTGGATGGTCCACAGCAGTCACATGTGAAAGCAGCACTTTAGCAGCCATCTTCCCTCGGACATTTTCTCTAAAGTCCAATAGCAATACCCAGCCGGGTAAGCTCCCTGCAGTTTTACTCTCCTGATCCCAGAGTCATTAGTACTGACTCAGAGGGCTCTAACTTGCCCATCAGGCGTTAGGCATCCAGCTCATGACTCTTAGTTGCTCCATGGACAAGATTTCTGCAGTTGCTCCTACTGAACTCCAATCCTGGGACTTTTGCCTTGAACAGGGCCTTGGAGGTGCTGACTACACCCTAGTGTTGCCACGTATCAGGGACAAACCAGGACAGTCCAGGTTTTGAATGTGTCTGGGTTTCAGTCCACCTGAAACCCAGACACATTCAGACAGGAGTGCGGCTCGGAACAGGACCTGACAGGAGGGTGAGGGGGAACTATGTGTGCCACATTACCATTCTCTTTGGAGTGGCCAAAGGTGTCCCAGGTCTATTACAATCCTATAGTGTATATGAAAAAAAAACTGCTGTGCGCCGCTAAAGTGTTTGGTGGCAACCCTACTTGGCTTTCATGCCCCATATGCCCTAAGGCTCCTCCCCACCTGGCTTATATAGGGGCCGTGACATCGCTGCAGGAAGGCTCCACCTAACGACTTGAAGACCAGGCCTTTTCTGGAACTTTGTTTACAATTTTAATACAGTATTTTTTGCTAGAAAATTAATTCTAACCCCCAAACATTTTATTTTTTAGCAGAGAACCTAGGAAATAAAATGGCGATCTTGCAATTTTTTATTTCACACGGTATTTGCACAGTGGTTTTTTAAATGCAATTTGTTTAAAAAAAAAAATACAACTTCATGAATTTAAGAAAAAAAAACAAAACAAAAAAAAAAAACCAAACAATATATACCCCAATTTTTTTGTAAAATATGAAAGATGTTACACCAAATAAACAGATACCAAACATGTCACAATTTACAATTGCGCACACTCCTGGAATGGCGACAAGCTACGGGACGTAAAAATCTCCATAAGCGATGCTTTAAAATTATTTATAGGTTACCTATAAATAATAATTACAGAGCAGGTCTAGTGCTAGAATTATTGCTCTCCAACGTTCGCGGCGATACCTCACCGGTGTGGTTCCAACAACGTTTACATGTGTGTTCGCTTCTGCGCATGAGCATGGAGAGATTGGGGCACTTTAAAAAAAAAAAAACTTTTTTTTTTACACTGTACCTTTAATTTTTTTGATCACTTTTATTCCTATTACAAGGGACATAAACATCCCTTGTAATAGAAATAAGGATCACTGGTCCTCTTTATGGAGAGATCTGGGGTCGAAAAGACCCCAAATCTCTCCTTTAAAATTAAAGGCAACATTGTTTTGATCTTTTTTTTTTTTTTTTTTTGTTTACTTCCAGCTTGGATCGGAAGTGACGTAATGACGTTGCTCCGGACGTCCAAGGCCATAGAGGAGATAAAAGGTGATCTATCGCCTCTTCTAGTCTTCTATTGCCGCTGTGACCAATTGGCCACACCATCAGCCCGTTTTCTCAGGTGTGCCGGTAAGTCCGGGAAACACCGGTGAGCTCATGAGCCTCATGGACCCCTCATGAAAAAAACAGCTGCCGGATAAAGAAAAAGGTACTGGGGTTATATACACTATTACCAAAAGTATTGGGACACCTGCCTTTACACACACATGAAATTTAATGTCATCCCAGCCTTAGTCTGTAGGGTTCAATATTAAGTTGGCCCACCCTTTGCAGCTATAACAGCTTCAACTCTTCTGGGAAGGCTGTCCACAAGGTTTAGGAGTGTGTCTATGGGAATGTTTGACCATTCTTCCAGAAGCACATTTATGAGGTCAGGCACTGATGTTGGATGAGAAGGCCTGGTTCGCAGTCTCCGCTCTAATTCATCTCAAAAGTGTTCTATTGGGTGGAAATCAGAACTCTGTGCAGGCCAGTCAAGTTTCTCCACCCCAAACTCGCTCATCTATGTCTCTATAGACCTTGCTTTGTGCACTGGTGAGCAGTCATGTTGGAAGAGGAAGGGGGAGCGTGAAATTATCCAAAATGTCTTGGTATGCTGACGCCTTAAGAGTTCCCTTCACTGGAACTAAGGGGCCAAGACCAACCCCTGAAAAATAACCCCACACCATAACCCCCCCCTCCACCAAATGATTTGGACCAGTGCACAAAGCAAGGTCCATAAAGACATGGATGAACAGTTTGGGGTGGAAGAACTTGACTGGATTGCACAGAGTCCTGACCTCAACCCCATAGAACACCTTTGGGATGAATTAGAGTGGAGACTGCGAGCCAGGCTTTCTTGTCCAACATCAGTGCCTGACCTCACAAATGCGCTTCTGGAAGAATAGTCAAACTTTCCCATAGACACACTCCTAAACCTTGTGGACAACCTTCCCAGAAGAGTTCAAGCTGTTATAGATGCAAAGGGTGGGCCAACTCAATATTGAACCCTACGGACTAAGACTCCGTTAAGGTTCAAGTGCATGTGAAGGCAGGCGTCTCAATACTTTTGGCAATATAGTGTTATGAATTGCAGTCGGTAAGTGACTCAAAGGGATCTAGCACCTGATGACACCGTCTCTTGTAGCCAGACACTATTCTGGTACAATGGCCAACTGCCTACATGGGTATCCGTACAATAACCCCCTTACCTCCTCCTCCCTCTGGGTATGATCAGTATAGGAATGTATCTAGACCAGTGTTTCTCAACTCCGGTCCTCGAGGCATCCCAACAGGTCATGTTTTCAGGCTTTCCATTATTTTGCACAGGTGATTTGATCAGTTTCAATGCCTTAGTAATTACCACAGCCATATCATTTGAGGGAAATCCTGAAAACATGACCTGTTGGGGTGCCTTGAGAATTACCAAACTCCATGTTTCAACCCCCTCAGTGCTGGCATGTGTCATTCCCCAAAAATTGTGACAAATGATAACCTTGGCGTGTCTATGTTTCATAAAAAATGGGGCATTTTCAGGGTTTCCCTTACTGGTCTGGTATTTTTATATTAACCGCTTGCCGACCGGCTCACGCCGATATACGTCGGCAGAAGGGCACCTACAGGCAGATTAACGTTCCTGTACGTTGACCCCTTTAAGAAGCAGCTTGCGGGCGTGCCCGCCGCGACCTCCGTGAGTGTGATCGTGGGTCCCGCGGACTCGATGTCCGTGGGGATACCAGCAATCGCCTCATGGAGAGGAAGAATGATGTAAACAAGCATTTCCCTGTTCTGCCTAGTGACAGGACACTGATCACATCTCCCTGTAATCGGGAGCGGTGATCAGTGTCGTGTCACACATAGCCCCCCCACAGTTAGAATCACTCTCTAGGACACACTTAACCCCTACAGCGCCACCTAGTGGTTAACCCCTTCATTGCCAATCACATTTACACAGTAATCAGTGCATTTTTCATTGCGAATGGTCCCAAAAAAGCGCCAAAAGTGTCTGATCTGTCCGCCATAATGTCGCAGTCACAAAAAAAAAAAAAAAAAAAACGCAGATCGCCTCCATTACTAGTTAAAAAAAAATTAACCACTTCCTTACTAGGCCAATTCTGACATTTCTCTCCTACAAGTAAAAATTATCATTTTTTTGCTAGAAAATTACATAAAACTCCAAAACATTATATATGTTTTTTTTAGCAAAAACCCTAGAGAATAATATTGCAACTTTTTATCTCACACGGTATTTGAGCAGGAATTTTTCGAACGCTTTTTTTTGGGGGAAAAAAACAGTTTTGTGTTTAAAAAAAAAAAACAGTAAAGTTAGCCCAATGTTTTTGCATATTGTGAAAGATGAAGTTATGCCGAGTAAATAGATACCCAACATGTCACGCTTCAAAATTGCACACACTCGTAGAATGGCACCAATGTTCGGTACTTCAAAATCCCCATAGGCGACGCTTGAAATTTTTTTACTGGTTACATGTTTTGAATTACAGAGGAGGTCTAGTGACAAAATGATTACTCTCGCCCCAACGTTTGCGGCGATACCTCACATGTATGGTTTGAACACCGTTTTCATATGTGGGCGGGACTTACGTATGCGTTCGCTTCTGCGTGCGAGCACACGGGGACAGCGGCGCTTTAAAAATTTTTTATTTTTTTTTTTATTTTATTGACAATTATATTTTGTTTTTTTTTTATTTTGACACTTATTTGAAAAAAAAATTTTGATCACTTTTATTCCTATTACAAGGAATGTAAACATCCCTTGTAATAGGAATATGACATGACAGGTCCTCTTAATAGTGAGATACGGGGTCAATAAGACTCCATATCTCACCACTAGGCTGGGAAGCCTAAAATAGAAAAAAAAAAAATAAAACTTTCACCGCTTCCCAGCCGAAGCGGCGCCTTTTTTTTAATGGAGAGGCCGGGCGTGACGTCATAACATCGCGCCCGGCCTACGATGATCATAGAGACTCCGGCGACCATCTGGTCCGCCGGAAATCTCTATGATCTACATCCCTCGCCGGCGGATCTGCTCTCCACCTCATCGATCGTAACGGTGAGTCGGAACAAGCACCGGAGGGCGGCAGGAGGGGGGGGACGTCCCCTCTCGCCTCCCATAGGAACAATCAAGCGGCGGAACGGCCGCTATGATCATTCCTATGGTGTAGAGATTCGTTGGCCGAAACCGGCAATATCTGAATGATGTCTGTAACTACAGGCATCATTCAGGTATACCCGCCCAAAGCCCAGGACGTCATATGACGGTGGGCGGGCGGAAAGTGGTTAATAAAAATGCCATAAAACTATCCCCTATTTTTTAGACGCTATAACTTTTGCGAAAACCAATCAATAAACGCTTATTGCGATTTTTTTACCAAAAATATGTAAAAGAATACATATCGGCCTAAACTGAGGAACAAAAATGTTTTATTTATATACTTTTTTGGGGGGGATATTTATTATAGCAATAGGTAAAAAATGCGTTTTTTTCAAAATTGTCGCTATTCTTTTGTTTATAGCGCAAAAAATAAACGCAGAGGCGATCAAATACCACCAAAAAAAAGCTCTATTTGTGGGGAAAAAAGGATGTCAATTTTGTTTGGGAGCCACGTCGCACGACCGCGCAATTGTCAGTTAAAGCGACGCAGTGCCGAATCGCAAAAAGTGCTCTGGTCTTTGGGCAGCCAAATGGTCCGGGGCTTAAGTGGTTAAATAGATTTTTTTTTTTTTTAAAGCAAAAAAGTTATAAAATCCCAACAGAAAGATCTATATGTATAAAATTCATGTTTGCGTTCCATAACAGAGTAATTGTCAAAGTATCACAGCGATAAAGGGGTTTATACAGGCCGCTACTCATCTGGTTAAGGAGTAACTAAAGGCTCTATTTTTTATTTTATTTTTTTGTTTTTTTTTTGTTTTGGATACAGTGGACAAGGATTAGAACCCCTGTCAGTTTTTTATTGCCGTCTGTGTCCCCATTAGGGGGATCACCCTCTCCATTTCTCCCGTTTACCATTTTCACCATAAGAGAAACCTGCATTCTAGATTGTCACCAGAACAAGAATAGAGGGGAAATCTTCCAATGGGGACACTAGTTCTGGTATTCCCTTACTTTTGGATGGATTTTCTCTCACTTCCTTTTGTGGCTATGGGACAGGAAGTGAAGGCAAATCTCCCTGCATAACAAAAAAAAAAAAAAAAAAAAAAAAACTTACAGGGGTTATAAACATCCCTTACTCTTAAAAAATGTTGCGCCTCAATGCCCCTTTGTCACACGTTAACCTGCAGTCTCCTGCCTGTGTACTCTTACCTCCTTGCTCCAGTGTTGCTCTGCCCTGATTCCTTTCACATGGGTGGTCTGCTGTGCTCTCCTATGGGCGTCGTCTGCTACTCTGTGGCCTTTTATTTCCTTTCCTTTCATCACTTCCTGGCCCGCCTCCTAGTTTTCTTGTCTATATAAGACATGCTCAGTGTTAGCCACATGGCCTGAGCAAGAGCACAGTTCTCTGTGTTCCTGGGGTGGGGATGCATGGTGATACTGTGTCAGACCACATGTGTACTGACCTTAGCGTTGGTTTCTGGCTGTGCTTGTTCCCTGCCTGTCCTGATCTTGGCGTGTCGTCTGCTTGCACACGCAAGTGATTGCCGCCGCATCATCAGCTGGGTGTAACTGGGGGCCGCGACCTGGTTCCAGCTTGCTGCAAGTCCATCCCCACCATCAGGGGCTCTGGAGAAGAAACAGGCTGGGGCTTAAACTCTGCACCCTGGAGAACTACGAGGGCTCGCTACCACAGACTCCTGACACCCTTGCTAAGGATAAAAAATAAAACACAGTTTCCATTGCAGGATTTGAATAAAGTCAGCGTGGATTATAACCCTGGTCTGTTTTTTTTTTTTCCCATCTATGTCCCATTGAGGAGATTTCCTTTCACTTCCTGTCCCACAGCCAAAATGGAAGTGAGAGGATTTCCCTCAAAAGTGACAGAATTTCCTGGTTGTCACTAGAATTAGTATTCCCATTGAAATTTCCCTTCTGGAGTGAGCGCTGAGTGGGAGCATTGCTTCTTTGGGGGCCACAGTGAATGTAGGAGGGGCCGCTGAGTGTAGGAGGGGCCACACTGGGCGTAGGAGGGGCCACTAAGTGTAGGAGGGACCACTGAGTGTAGGAGGGGCCACACTGAGCGTAGGAGGGACCACAGAGTGTGGAGGGGCCACACTGAGCGTAGGATGGACCACTGAGGGCAGGAGGGACCACACTGAGCTTAGGAGAGACCACGGAGTGTGGAAGGGGCCACACTGAGCACAGGAGGAACCACTGAGTGTAGGAGGAGCCACACTGAGCATAGGAGGGATCACTGAGTGTAGGAGGGGCCACACTGAGCGCAGGGGGGACCACTGAGTCTAGGAGGGGCCACACTGAGCGTAGGAGGGAACAATGAGTGTAGGAGGGACCACACTGAAAGTAGGAGGGACATCTGAGTGTAGGAGGGGCCATACTGAGCGTAAGAGGGACCACTGAGTGTAAGAGGGGCCACAGTGAGTGTAGGAGGGGCCACACTGGGCGTAAGAGGGACCACTAAGTGTAAGAGGGGCCACAGTGAGCGTAGGAGGGAACACTGAGTGTAGGAGGGGCCACACTGGGCGTAGGAGGGACCACTGAGTGTAAGAGGGGCCACTGAGTGTAGGAGGGGCCACACTGAGTGGAGGAGGGACGAGTGTAGGAGGGGACGACACTGAGCGTAGGAGTGACCACTGAGTGTAGGAGAGGCCACGCTGAGTGGTGGAGGGGCCACACTGAGCGTAGGAGGGACCACTGAGTGCAGGAGGGACCACTGAGTGTAGGAGGGGCCACACTGAGCACAGGAGGGACCACTGAGTGTAGGAGGGGCCACACTGAGCACAGGGGGATCACTGAGTGTAGGAGGGGCCACACTGAGCGCAGGGGGGACCACTGAGTGTAGGAGGGGCCACACTGAGCATAGGAGGGATCACTGAGTGTAGGAGGGGCCACACTGAGCGCAGGAGGGACCACTGAGTGTAGGAGGGGCCACACTGAGCATAGGAGGGATCACTGAGTGTAGGAGGGGCCACACTGAGCGTAGGAGGGACCACTGAGTGTAGGAGGGGCCACACTGAGTGTAGGAGGGGCCACACTGAGCATAGGAGGGATCACTGAGTGTAGGAGGGGCCACACTGAGCGCAGGAGGGACCACTGAGTGTAGGAGGGGCCACACTGAGCATAGGAGGGATCACTGAGTGTAGGAGGGGCCACACTGAGTGTAGGAGGGGCCACACTGAGCATAGGACGGACCACTGAGTGTAGGAGGGGCCATGACTCCCTGCATTGCAGAAGGAAATCACGCTGAACATCATTTAATAGACTGAGGACATCTAGTGGTGGAAAGGGGGCACTGCTGGTGACATCCCCACTGAAGAGCTCAGAATTGCAGCCAAAATTGTTTTATTTTACACAGACTGGGGACACTAAAATAAAAAAGTTTCCCCCTATATTTAGTAAACCGCCTCACTACAGGAAATCAGCAGAAGACAGGACCGAATCTGATGTAATGTGAGCAGTCTGGCTGGTTAGCAGATATCTGCACATGCGTATTAAAAACTTCGAGCAGCGGGAAGGCGGTGTGAGCGCTGTACGTGGTTTCCATAGATATTCGGACGCTCAAGCCCTGACTTATTACTGGCGCGACGGGAGCGGAAGCAGGTTGCCCCGTCGCGGAGCGGTGACGTGTTGGGCTCAGACTCCACGTCACAACAATCCAAAGAGAAACCGGAGACATGGCGGAGAGCGAAGAAAACCGGGAGGAGAGCGGGACGCGGCTGGTGAGAGTTCTGTGCACTGTATACACCTTGTAGGTCATGTGATCCGCGGCTGTGCTGCATGACAGCTGTGCATGCGCCATTAAAGGGACCCTGTCACATGTACAGGGATAGAATGACAGGTTCTCTTTAGAGGGACACTGCCACCTGTACTATGCAGCTGGTAAGAATAGCTAATGGAAGTCATGTGACCTCCCCTGAGAAGGGGCCCAGGTCCTGGCAGGCCAGAGTGTGGTCACATGACCAGGGGGTGACATCATCAGTACTCGTTCGGGTCACCTTTATCACTGGGGGGCCTGCTTGAACAGACAACAGAATCTCTTTTAAGTCCCCCCAACCCAACCATACTCCCCTCCCCAAACCCAACACAACCATACTCCCCTCCCCAAACCCAACACAACCATACTCCCCTCTCCAAACCCAACCCAACCATACTCCCCTATCCAAACCGACCATACTCCCCTCCCCCAACCCAACCCTACTCCCCTCCCCAACCCTACTCCCTTCCCCAACCCTACTCCCTTCCCCAAACCCATCCATACACCCCTCCCTAAACATACTCCCCTCCCCAAACCCAAGCCAACCATACTTCCCTCCCTAAACATATTCCCCTCCCCAAACCCAAGCCAACCATACTCCCCTCCCCAAACCCAAGCCAACCATACTCCCCTCCCCAAACCCAAGCCAACCATACTCCCCTCCCCAAACCCAAGCCAACCATACTCCCTTCACCAAACCCAACCATACTCCCCTCTCCAAACCCAACCATACTCCCCTCTCCAAACCCAACCCAACCGTACTCGCCTCTCCAAACCCAACCCAACCGTACTCGCCTCTCCAAACCCAACCCAACCGTACTCGCCTCTCCAAACCCAACCCAACCGTACTCGCCTCTCCAAACCCAACCCAACCGTACTCGCCTCTCCAAACCCAACCCAACCGTACTCGCCTCTCCAAACCCAACCCAACCGTACTCGCCTCTCCAAACCCAACCCAACCGTACTCGCCTCTCCAAACCCAACCCAACCGTACTCGCCTCTCCAAACCCAACCCAACCGTACTCGCCTCTCCAAACCCAACCCAACCGTACTCCCCTCTCCAAACCCAACCCAACCGTACTCCCCTCTCCAAACCCAACCCAACCGTACTCCCCTCTCCAAACCCAACCCAACCGTACTCCCCTCTCCAAACCCAACCCAACCGTACTCCCCTATCCAAACCGACCATACTCCCCTCCCCCAACCCAACCCTACTCCCTTCCCCAAACCCATCCATACACCCCTCCCTAAACATACTCCCCTCCCCAAACCCAAGCCAACCATACTTCCCTCCCTAAACATATTCCCCTCCCCAAACCCAAGCCAACCATACTCCCCTCCCCAAACCCAAGCCAACCATACTCCCCTCCCCAAACCCAAGCCAACCATACTCCCCTCCCCAAACCCAAGCCAACCATACTCCCCTCCCCAAACCCAAGCCAACCATACTCCCCTCCCCAAACCCAAGCCAACCATACTCCCCTCCCCAAACCCAACCCACCCATACTCCCCAAACCCAACCCACCCATACTCCCCAAACCCAACCCAACCATACTCCCTTCACCAAACCCAACCATACTCCCCTCTCCAAACCCAACCGTACTCGCCTCTCCAAACCCAACCCAACCGTACTCGCCTCTCCAAACCCAACCCAACCGTACTCGCCTCTCCAAACCCAACCGTACTCGCCTCTCCAAACCCAACCCAACCGTACTCGCCTCTCCAAACCCAACCTAACCGTACTCGCCTCTCCAAACCCAACCCAACCGTACTCGCCTCTCCAAACCCAACCCAACCGTACTCGCCTCTCCAAACCCAACCCAACCGTACTCGCCTCTCCAAACCCAACCCAACCGTACTCGCCTCTCCAAACCCAACCCAACCGTACTCGCCTCTCCAAACCCAACCCAACCGTACTCGCCTCTCCAAACCCAACCCAACCGTACTCGCCTCTCCAAACCCAACCCAACCGTACTCGCCTCTCCAAACCCAACCCAACCGTACTCGCCTCTCCAAACCCAACCCAACCGTACTCGCCTCTCCAAACCCAACCCAACCGTACTCGCCTCTCCAAACCCAACCCAACCGTACTCGCCTCTCCAAACCCAACCCAACCGTACTCGCCTCTCCAAACCCAACCCAACCGTACTCCCCTCTCCAAACCCAACCCAACCGTACTCCCCTCTCCAAACCCAACCCAACCGTACTCCCCTCTCCAAACCCAACCCAACCGTACTCCCCTCTCCAAACCCAACCCAACCGTACTCCCCTCTCCAAACCCAACCCAACCGTACTCCCCTCTCCAAACCCAACCCAACCGTACTCCCCTCTCCAAACCCAACCCAACCGTACTCCCCTCTCCAAACCCAACCCAACCGTACTCCCCTCTCCAAACCCAACCCAACCGTACTCCCCTCTCCAAACCCAACCCAACCGTACTCCCCTCTCCAAACCCAACCCAACCGTACTCCCCTCTCCAAACCCAACCCAACCGTACTCCCCTCTCCAAACCCAACCCAACCGTACTCCCCTCTCCAAACCCAACCCAACCGTACTCCCCTCTCCAAACCCAACCCAACCGTACTCCCCTCTCCAAACCCAACCCAACCGTACTCCCCTCTCCAAACCCAACCCAACCGTACTCCCCTCTCCAAACCCAACCCAACCATACTCGCCTCTCCAAACCCAACCATACTCCCCTCCTTATCATACGTCCCTCCCTAAACCCAACCCAACCATCCTCCCCTCCCCAAACCCAACCCAACCATACTCCCTGCCCCAAACCCAATCCACCATACTCCCTGCCCCAAGCCCAACTATACTCCCCAAACCCAACCATACTCCCCTCCCCAAACCCAACCATACTCCCCTTCCCAAACCCAACCAAACTAGACCCCCCAACCCAACCATACTCTACCCCCCCAACCCAGCCATACTCTACCCCCCCAACCCAGCCATACTCTACCCCCCCCCAACCCGGCCATACTCTACCCCCCCCCAACCCGGCCATACTCTACCCCCCCCAACCCAGCCATACTCTACCCCCCCCAACCCAGCCATACTCTACCCCCCCCAACCCAGCCATACTCTACCCCCCCAACCCAGCCATACTCTACCCCCCCAACCCAGCCATACTCTACCCCCCCCCGAACCCAGCCATACTCTACCCCCCCCCCAACCCAGCCATACTCTACCCCCCCCCAACCCAGCCATACTCTACCCCCCCAACCCAGCCATACTCTACCCCCCCCAACCCAGCCATACTCTACCCCCCCCCCCAACCCAGCCATACTCTACCCCCCCCCAACCCAGCCATACTCTACCCCCCCCAACCCAGCCATACTCTACCCCCCCCCCAACCCAGCCATACTCTACCCCCCCAACCCAGCCATACTCTACCCCCCCCCCCAACCCAGCCATACTCTACCCCCCCCCCAACCCAGCCATACTCTACCCCCCCCCAACCCAGCCATACTCTACCCCCCCCCAACCCAGCCATACTCTACCCCCCCAACCCAGCCATACTCTACCCCCCCCAACCCAGCCATACTCTACCCCCCCCCAACCCAGCCATACTCTACCCCCCCCCAACCCAGCCATACTCTACCCCCCCCCAACCCAGCCATACTCTACCCCCCCCCAACCCAGCCATACTCTACCCCCCCAACCCAGCCATACTCTACCCCCCCCAACCCAGCCATACTCTACCCCCCCCCCAACCCAGCCATACTCTACCCCCCCCCAACCCAGCCATACTCTACCCCCCCCCAACCCAGCCATACTCTACCCCCCCCCAACCCAGCCATACTCTACCCCCCCCCAACCCAGCCATACTCTACCCCCCCAACCCAGCCATACTCTACCCCCCCAACCCAGCCATACTCTACCCCCCCCCAACCCAGCCATACTCTACCCCCCCAACCCAGCCATACTCTACCCCCCCCCAACCCAGCCATACTCTACCCCCCCCCCAACCCAGCCATACTCTACCCCCCCCCCAACCCAGCCATACTCTACCCCCCCCCAACCCAGCCATACTCTACCCCCCCCAACCCAGCCATACTCTACCCCCCCCAACCCAGCCATACTCTACCCCCCCCCCAACCCAGCCATACTCTACCCCCCCCCCCCCAACCCAGCCATACTCTGCCCCCCCCAACCCAGCCATACTCTGCCCCCCCCCCCAACCCAGCCATACTCTGCCCCCCCCCCCAACCCAGCCATACTCTACCCCCCCCAACCCAGCCATACTCTACCCCCCCCCCCCCAACCCAGCCATACTCTACCCCCCCCCCAACCCAGCCATACTCTACCCCCCCCCCAACCCAGCCATACTCTACCCCCCCCCCAACCCAGCCATACTCTACCCCCCCCCCCAACCCAGCCATACTCTACCCCCCCCAACCCAGCCATACTCTACCCCCCCCAACCCAGCCATACTCTACCCCCCCCCCCAACCCAGCCATACTCTACCCCCCCCCAACCCAGCCATACTCTACCCCCCCCCAACCCAGCCATACTCTACCCCCCCCCAACCCAGCCATACTCTACCCCCCCCCAACCCAGCCATACTCTACCCCCCCCCCAACCCAGCCATACTCTACCGCCCCCCCCAACCCAGCCATACTCTACCCCCCCCCCCAACTCAGCCATACTCCTCTCCCCAAACCCAACTCAACCATCATTTCCTCCCCACCATACTCCACAACCCAACTATTCTCCCCTCCCCACCATACTCCCCAACCCAACCATACTCCCCTCCCCAAACCCAACCATCATTCCCTCCCCACCATACTCCCCATCCCAACCATACTCCCCTCCCCAAACCCAACCCCACTTCCCAAACCCAACAATACTCCCCTCCCCACCATACAACCCAACCCAACCATACTCCCCTCCCCACCATATTCCCCTCCCCAAACCTAACCAAACCGAACTCCTCTCCCCAAATGCAACCCAACCATAAGTCCTTCCCCACCATACTCCACAACCCAACCATACTACTTTCCTCCCAACCATATTCCCCTCCCCAAACCCAACCCAACCATACTCTCCTCCCCACCATACTCCCCAACCCAACCATATTCCCCTCCCCAACAATCCTCCCCAACCCAACAATCCTCCCCTTCCCCACCATACAACCCAACCATACTCCCCTCCCCAAAAGCAACCCAACCATAATTTCCTCCCCACCATACTCCACAACCCAACTATACTTTCCTCCCAACCATATTCCCCTCCCCAAACCCAACCCAGCCATACTCTCCTCCCCACCATACTCCCCAACCCAACCATATTGCCCTCCCCAAACCCAACCCAGCCATACTCTCCACCCCACCATACTCCCCAACCCAACCATATTGCCCTCCCCAAAAGCACCCCAACCCAACAAATCTCCCCACCCCAAACCCAACCCCACCATACTCCCCTTCCCCACTATACAACCCAACCATACTCCCCTCCCCAAAAGCAACCCAACCATAAATCCTTCCCCACCATTCTCCACAACCCAACCATACTCCCCTCCCCAAACGCAATCCAACCATACTCCCCTCCCCAAACGCAATCCAACCATACTCCCCTCCCCAAACGCAATCCAACAATACTCCCCTCCCCAAACGCAATCCAACCATACTCCCCTCCCCAAACGCAATCCAACCATACTCCCCTCCCCAAACGCAATCCAACCATACTCCCCTCCCCAAACGCAATCCAACAATACTCCCCTCCCCAAACGCAATCCAACAATACTCCCCTCCCCAAACGCAATCCAACCATACTCCCCTCCCCAAACGCAATCCAACAATACTCCCCTCCCCAAACGCAATCCAACAATACTCCCCTCCCCAAACGCAATCCAACAACACTCCCCTCCCCAAACGCAATCCAACAACACTCCCCTCCCCAAACGCAATCCAACAACACTCCCCTCCCCAAACGCAATCCAACAACACTCCCCGTTCCCAAAC
This sequence comes from Aquarana catesbeiana, assembly GCF_042186555.1. NCBI lineage: Eukaryota > Metazoa > Chordata > Amphibia > Anura > Ranidae > Aquarana > Aquarana catesbeiana. The sequence goes on along the minus strand of NC_133332.1, from coordinate 253,806,907 downwards.
GCAATCCAACAACACTCCCCGTTCCCAAACGCAATCCAACAACACTCCCCGTTCCCAAACGCAATCCAACAACACTCCCCGTTCCCAAACGCAATCCAACAACACTCCCCGTTCCCAAACGCAATCCAACAACACTCCCCGTTCCCAAACGCAATCCAACAACACTCCCCGTTCCCAAACGCAATCCAACAACACTCCCCGTTCCCAAACGCAATCCAACAACACTCCCCGTTCCCAAACGCAATCCAACAACACTCCCCGTTCCCAAACGCAATCCAACAACACTCCCCGTTCCCAAACGCAATCCAACAACACTCCCCGTTCCCAAACGCAATCCAACAACACTCCCCGTTCCCAAACGCAATCCAACAACACTCCCCGTTCCCAAACGCAATCCAACAACACTCCCCGTTCCCAAACGCAATCCAACAACACTCCCCGTTCCCAAACGCAATCCAACAACACTCCCCGTTCCCAAACGCAATCCAACAACACTCCCCGTTCCCAAACGCAATCCAACAACACTCCCCGTTCCCAAACGCAATCCAACAACACTCCCCGTTCCCAAACGCAATCCAACAACACTCCCCGTTCCCAAACGCAATCCAACAACACTCCCCGTTCCCAAACGCAATCCAACAACACTCCCCGTTCCCAAACGCAATCCACCAACACTCCCCGTTCCCAAACGCAATCCACCAACACTCCCCGTTCCCAAACGCAATCCACCAACACTCCCCGTTCCCAAACGCAATCCACCAACACTCCCCGTTCCCAAACGCAATCCACCAACACTCCCCGTTCCCAAACGCAATCCACCAACACTCCCCGTTCCCAAACGCAATCCACCAACACTCCCCGTTCCCAAACGCAATCCACCAACACTCCCCGTTCCCAAACGCAATCCACCAACACTCCCCGTTCCCAAACGCAATCCACCAACACTCCCCGTTCCCAAACGCAATCCACCAACACTCCCCGTTCCCAAACGCAATCCACCAACACTCCCCGTTCCCAAACGCAATCCACCAACACTCCCCGTTCCCAAACGCAATCCACCAACACTCCCCGTTCCCAAACGCAATCCACCAACACTCCCCGTTCCCAAACGCAATCCACCAACACTCCCCGTTCCCAAACGCAATCCACCAACACTCCCCGTTCCCAAACGCAATCCACCAACACTCCCCGTTCCCAAACGCAATCCACCAACACTCCCCGTTCCCAAACGCAATCCACCAACACTCCCCGTTCCCAAACGCAATCCACCAACACTCCCCGTTCCCAAACGCAATCCACCAACACTCCCCGTTCCCAAACGCAATCCACCAACACTCCCCGTTCCCAAACGCAATCCACCAACACTCCCCGTTCCCAAACGCAATCCACCAACACTCCCCGTTCCCAAACGCAATCCACCAACACTCCCCGTTCCCAAACGCAATCCACCAACACTCCCCGTTCCCAAACGCAATCCACCAACACTCCCCGTTCCCAAACGCAATCCACCAACACTCCCCGTTCCCAAACGCAATCCACCAACACTCCCCGTTCCCAAACGCAATCCACCAACACTCCCCGTTCCCAAACGCAATCCACCAACACTCCCCGTTCCCAAACGCAATCCACCAACACTCCCCGTTCCCAAACGCAATCCACCAACACTCCCCGTTCCCAAACGCAATCCACCAACACTCCCCGTTCCCAAACGCAATCCACCAACACTCCCCGTTCCCAAACGCAATCCACCAACACTCCCCGTTCCCAAACGCAATCCACCAACACTCCCCGTTCCCAAACGCAATCCACCAACACTCCCCGTTCCCAAACGCAATCCACCAACACTCCCCGTTCCCAAACGCAATCCACCAACACTCCCCGTTCCCAAACGCAATCCACCAACACTCCCCGTTCCCAAACGCAATCCACCAACACTCCCCGTTCCCAAACGCAATCCACCAACACTCCCCGTTCCCAAACGCAATCCACCAACACTCCCCGTTCCCAAACGCAATCCACCAACACTCCCCGTTCCCAAACGCAATCCAACAACACTCCCCGTTCCCAAACGCAATCCACCAACACTCCCCGTTCCCAAACGCAATCCACCAACACTCCCCGTTCCCAAACGCAATCCAACAACACTCCCCGTTCCCAAACGCAATCCAACAACACTCCCCGTTCCCAAACGCAATCCAACAACACTCCCCGTTCCCAAACGCAATCCAACAACACTCCCCGTTCCCAAACGCAATCCAACAACACTCCCCGTTCCCAAACGCAATCCAACAACACTCCCCGTTCCCAAACGCAATCCAACAACACTCCCCGTTCCCAAACGCAATCCAACAACACTCCCCGTTCCCAAACGCAATCCAACAACACTCCCCGTTCCCAAACGCAATCCAACAACACTCCCCGTTCCCAAACGCAATCCAACAACACTCCCCGTTCCCAAACGCAATCATACACCCCTCCACATCATACCCCCCTCTCAAAACCACACCATACTCCCCTCCCCAAACCCAACCTTACCCCCCACAATCCCAACCATACTCACCTCACCCAACCCAGCTATATTCCCCCCGCCCCCTGCCCTCTCCCAACTATACTCAACTGAACCATACCAGTTAAAGTAACGCAAAAATGGCCTGGTCATGAAGGCTGTAAAACTCTCTGGAGCTGAAGTGGTTAAGATAAAATGTGCTGCCAGAAAATAAAATGTCATTTAAGTTTCATGAGCTGGCATTAATGACCGTGTGTTCTCTTTCAGTTTGCAGGACTGTCTGATGTCTCTATATCCGGAGATATTCCCGTGGAGGGAGAGATCACTGTACCGATGGCCTCCCAATCACAGGATGACGATTTCTCCACATTGGACGAGCCCGTCAAAGACACCATTGTACGTGAGACAACCAAAGCAGAAAAAAAAAACCTGACAACTAAAAATAGGAACTGTATACATCAAACCTAAATTAATTTACATGTTTAACTCTTTCAATGCTGGACCCACTTTTATTTAGCTTTTTTTTTTTTTTTTTTTTTTTTAAATGTATTTAAAATCCCAAAACATACATTTTCTCAAAGCAGAGGACATATAGAATAAAACAATGGTAGCTGCCATTATTTGCCCTTGCACAGCTTTACCACATTCCTGAGCACTTTCATATAAAAGGGCAAAGCCAATCACTCGACAGTTCTGCTTTAAGACTGTTACATATCATACCCATATATATATATATATATCCAAAAGTATTGAGACACCCCTCCAAATCATTAGATTCATGTGTTCCAATCACCTCCATGGCCACAGATGTATAAAAAACCAAGCACCTAAGCATGCAGACTGCATCTACAAACATTTGTTAAAGAATTGCTCGCTCTCAGGAGCTCAGCGAATTCAAGTGTGGTACCGTGATAGATTGCCACCTGTGCAATAAGTCCATCATGTGAAATGTCCTTGCTACTAAATATTTGTTAGGGCTGGGCTCAGCCCTTCCTTCTCTGAGCTGGCCGCTCACTTGTCGGCTAATTGCCAGCTCCCATCTCTCCACAGTGACTTACTTGTTGATGATCTCCTGCTCATCAGTCCTACTTACTTAAGCCGTCCAGTCAAGGTAATCTCTGCCTTCGCCTTGGTCACGTCTCTAGAGACGCTCTCCTGTGTTCCTGTTAAAGACTTGCTTGGCTGACATTCCTTCTGGCTGCAGATCCTGCTTGCTGTTCTACTACGCTCATCTCTGGCTTCCTAAAGTTTTGGCTTGTCTGACTATCCGTTCCGGTGACTGAACTCTGGCTATGTTTTGACTACGTTTACTCCGTTTTACCTTTTTTTTATTATTATTAAACAAGTGTGATTTAACTGTACTTTTGTCTCGGTCTGATTCATGGTTTCTGACAGTAGGCGAAGGCCATAAATTCATGAATGCAGTCAATTCACTTGTTGGTAATATTTTTTCCAAATTGGATGAGCAGGATCACTGCATGGGTCAGTTTGCCATGGCGTTACAAACGGCTCAGCTGGAATCTCCCACTGTGGTTGTTCCGGTACGACCTGTGTTGCAGGCTGTCCCTGCTGCTGCTGCTGTGCAGGCACCCGCCTCGAGTATTACCTCTATAAGATGTATGTCTGGTTCCGCTCTGCTTCCCCAGTGATTTGGGGGCGAACCAGTCCAATGTAGAGAGCTTCTCAACCAGGTTGAGATATACTTTGAGATGCTGCCCCAGGCGTTTCCCATGGACAGAAACAAAGTAGGTTTCGTAATATCTTTGCTTTCTGAGAGAGCCTTGGCCTGGGCAATCCCTCTATGGGAGACTTAAAAACCTGTTGTCTTGAGTTACCCTGAGTTTGTGACTTTTTTAAAAAGGGTATTTGAAGTTCCCGCACGCTCTGCTTCTGCTGCCAAGTGCCTCATGTCCATCAGAGTACGAGAACTGGTGCCGATTACGCCATTGAATTCTGTACTCTGGCAGGAGCCTCCTGTACATTTGTCTCCGAACTTTGCAGTCCCACCCTTGCCTCCCTCACCTCCCATGCCTCCTAGTACCAAGTCGGTCTGTGAAGATGAATCCATGCACTTGGGCTTCACGCGTGTCTCTGCGGATGAGAGAACCCTTAAGAGGGGGGAGAGATTGTGCCTTTAATGTGGCCAGGCAGGTCACTTTTTGAAGTCTTGTCCTACCCGTCCAGGAAACGCCCGAACCTTGCGGTCCTGTCACAGACAGACGTTAAGGGGCGTTGTTCTGTCCCCAGTTATCCAGAAGGATAAGCCCCTTGTTTCAGTTACCCTTTCTTGGGCTGAGTCGTCCGTCGAGATACAGGCTCTAATAGACTCTGGAGCTGCAGGCCTGTTCATTGATGCTGCCTTTGTATCGAAGCACTTGATTCTGCTGCAGCTGCGTGACACTCCACTTGCCATTGGGGCTCTTGCCTGAAGACCTCTACAGCCTGCCTATGTGACTCATGAGACTGTTCCGTTGTCCATGGCCGTAGGGGCTCTTCACCATGAGATAATCCAATTCCAGGTTATTTCCTCACCTAAGTTTCCGCTGGTTATTGGTTATCCTTGGTTACAGAGGCACAACATTTCTTTTGATTGGCTCCGTGCTGAGGTTCTCTCCTGCCCATCACAATGCAGTAAGACATGTTTCCAGAAGGTAACCAAGGTCCTGTGCACATCTTCACTCTCCTCCCTGCCGGAGGGGTACCACAATTTTAGCGCTGTCTTTGACAAAGGTCAAGCCGGTAGTTTGCCTCCACACCGGTCGTGTGATTGCGCAATTGACCTTCAACCTGGTGCCATACCCCCTCGTGCCCGAGTTTACCCTTTGTCGGCCTTGGAGGATAAGGCCATAGAGGAATATGTTGCGGACGCACTTTCTCAAGGTTTCATCCGCAAATCCTCGTCTCCTGCTGGTGCTGGTTTCTTCTTTGTGAAGAAGAGGAGTGGTGAACTGAGACCTTGTATTGATTTATGGGGTCTCAATCGTTTCACGATTAAGAATGCCTATCCGATTCCGTTGAATACGCAGTTATTTGACCGCCTCAAGGGAGCAAAGTTTTTTACGAAGCTTGATTTGAGAGGGACATACAATCTCATGAGGATTAAGGAGGGCGACGAGTAGAAAACTGCGTTTTAATACCAGAACAGGCCATTATGAGTACCTCGTAATGCCTTTTGGCCTTTGTAACGCCCTGGCAGTTTTCCAGGATTTTATTAACTATGTCCTCCGAGATTTGTTGCAGTTATGTGTGGTGGTTTATCTCGACGATATCCTCCATATTTTCCAAGTCCCTGGAGAGCCACCACACAGATGTCTGTCGTGTGCTTCAGAAACTAAGAGAGAACAATCTCTATTGTAAATTGGAGAAGTGCGAATTCCATCATGAACAGGGTAAATTCCTGGGACGTGTCATTTCCACTGCTGGTTTTTTCGATGGACCCAGAGAAACTTTCAGCAGTCCTACAGTGGCCCAGACTCATGGGTTTACATCCTCTGGAGCGTTTTCTTGGCTTTGCCAACTATTTTTGGAAGTTTATTCCTAACTTCTCGTCTCTGGTCAAGCCCCTGACTGATATGACCAGAAAGGACATTAACCCACAGAGTTGGTCCTTGGAGTCCATTAAGGCCTTTGAGAGTCTCAAGGCTGCCTTTGTTTCTGCTCCTGTGTTGGCACATCCTGATCCTACGTTACCTTTTTATGTTTGAGGTTGATACTTCTGAAACTGGAGTTGGCGCCCTTCTACGTTACCTTTTTATGTTTTGAGGTTGATACTTCTGAAACTGGAGTTGGCGCCCTTCTGTCTCAACATCCTACCTCTGAGAGCGCTATGCATCCTTGTGGCTACTTTTCCAAGAAATTGTCACCTGCGGAGTGCAATTACGAGATTGGTGACAGAGCTGTTAGCAATAATTTTAGACCTGAAGGAATGGAGACATCCTTTGAAGGTACCACTTTGCCGGTTCTCATTCTTACTGACTATAAGAATCTCACATTCTTGTCTGAGGCTAAACGCCTCTCTCCCAGAAGGGCGCGATGAGCTCTTTTCTTGTCTAGTTTCAATTACATTTGTCTCATTCCTACCCGGTAATAAGAATGTAAGAGCTGACGCTTTGTCACAACAATTTTCCTCCACTTCCAAGATAGTCAGTTCCGGTTCCTGTAATTCCTCCTGATCGTTTTCTGGCTACGGTTTGCTCCAGTCTCATCTCTCTTTTTGGGGGGAAAAAATTCTTGCAGCTCAGGTCCATGCTCCTCCTAAGAAACCTTGTGACCGCTGCTTTTCCCAGAGAGTCTCCATACTGCCGTACTTCAGACTTGCCATTCTCCCAAGGCTGCTGGCCACCCTGGGAAGAATCAACTCTTTTGGGCCATTTCCCAACAATTCTGGTGGCCTAGTTTACGTGCTGATGTAACGGCCTTCGTAGCTGCCTGTTCCGTGTGTGCTCAGAGTAAGACTCCACGACACCTTCCAGTGGGCCTCCTACAACCCATACCCAATGGTGAGAGGCCCTAGACCCACCTGTCTATGGATTTCATTGTGGAGTTACCCAACTCCCAGGGCAACGCAGTTATCCTTATGATGGTTGACCGGTTCTCGAAAAATGTCCCATTGTATTCCACTTAAGAGGTTGCCCACTTCTAAGGAACTGGCTTCCATTTTTGCTCGGGAGATCTTTCGCTTACATGGGCTACTTACGGTGATTGTCTCGGACAGGGGTAGTCAGTTTGTGTCCTGGTTTTGGCGAGCTTTTTGTGCACAGTTGGGAATTCAGCTTGCTTTCTCCTCTGCGTATCACCTGCAATCTAATGTGGCTGCAGAACGAGCCAATCAGTCCTTGGAGCAATTCCTATGTTGTTATATTTCTGACCATCATAACTGGTCAGAGCTCTTACCGTGGGCGGAGTTTGCTCACAATAGTGCCTTGAATGTTGCTTCCCGATTGTCCCAGTTTATGGCGAACTATAGTTTCCGACCTTCCATGTTGCCTGACTCATTTGTTCCGCAGAGTATTCCTGCCTTAGAGGAGAATTTCCGTGGTCTTCGTTCCACTTGGGCACAAGTCCAGGAGGCTTTGTGACATGCTAATGATAGGTACAAACTCCATGCTGACCGCAGACGCCTGCCTGCGCCTTCCTACCAGGTTGTGGACAGGGTCTGGCTGTCATATTGCAACTTCCAACTTCGTCTTCCCTCTCTGAAGTTCGCACCTCGGTTTATTGGACCTTTCTGTATTCTTTGCAGGATTAACCCAGTGGCTTGGGCATTAGACCTTCCTTCTAATATGCGTATTTCGAATGTATTTCATGTCTCCTTATTAAAACCTTTGGTCTGCAACCGTTTTACCACCTCAGTGCCTCGTCCTTACACTGTACAGCTTGAGAACCATGAGGAGTATGAAGTACAGTCCATTGTTTACTCCCGTAGGTTCCGTGGGCGCATACAGTACCTAGTGCATTGAAAAGAGTATGGTCCAGGGGAACGCTCCCTCGTCTCATCCTCGGACGTACATGCCCATGTCCTCCTTCGTGATTTCCATAGACGTTTTCCTCTCACGCCTGGTGGTCCTCCGAGGGGGAGGGGTCATTGAGGAGGGGGTACTGTCAGTGCTGTGATCAGCCCCTCCTTCTCTGAGCTGGCCGCTCAGCTGTCGGCTAATTGCCAGCTCCTATCTCTCCACAGTGACTCACCTGTTGATATCCTGCTCGTCATTCCTGCATACTTAAGCTGTCCAGTCCAGACGATCGCTGCCTTTGCCTTGGTCACATCTCTAGAGACGCTCTCCTGTGTTCCTGTTAAAGACCTGCTTGGCTGACATTCCTTCTGGCTCCAGATCCTGCTTGCTATTCTAATACGCTCATCTCTGGCTCCCTGACGTTTTGGCTTGTCTGACTGTCCCTTCCGGTTCCTGAACTCTAGCTATGTTTTGACTACGTTTACTCTGTTTTTACCTTTTTCTATTATTATTAAACAAGTATGATTTAACTGAACTTCTGTCTCGGTCTGATTTCATGGTTTCTGACAATATTCCACGGTCAACTGTTAGTGGTGTAATGACAAAGTGGAAGCAACTGGGGAAAAACAGCAACTCAGCCACGAAGAGGTAGTCAACATAAAATGACAAAGCTGGGTCAGCGCATGCTGAAGCTCACAGTGCGCAAAAGTCGCCAACTGTCTGAGGAGTCAATAGCTACAGACTTCCAAACTTCATGTGGCCTTCAGATTAGCACAACAACAGTGCGTGTAGAGCTATATGGAATGGGTTTCCATGGCTGAGCAGCTGATAACAAACCTTACATCACCAAGTTCAATGCAAAGCGTTGGATGCAGTGGTGTAAAGTACGCCACCACTGGACTCTAGAGCCGTGGAGACGTGTTCTCTGGAGTGACAAAGCACGCTTCTCTGTCTGGCAATCCAATGGACGTGTCTGGGTTTGTCGGTTGCCAGGAGAACGGTACTTGCCTGACTGCATTGTGCCAAGTGTGAAGTTTGGACGGGGGATTATGGTGTGGGGTTTTTCAGGGGATGGGCTTTGCCCCTTCCCCTGGTTCCAATGAAGGGAACTCTTAAAGGTGTTGTAAAGGCAGAAGGTTTTTTTATCTTAATGCATGGTATGCATTAAGATAAACCTTCTGTGTGTAGCAGCCTCCCCAGCACCCCCCAATTACCTACCTGAGCTCCTTCTCTCTCCAGCGATGTCCACGATCCCCTCAGCCATCCAGTACACTCCTCCTGGTTGGCTGAGACAGAGCAGCGGTACTATTGGCTCCCGTGGCTGGCAGTCAGCCAATCGGGGGGGGGCGGGGCCAGGTCGGGGGTCCGTATTTGAATAGATACACTGAGCACTGACTCGGCAAAAACACAAGCCTTAAGGCTCGGTTCACACTAGGACGACTTGGGATCCGACTTGTAAGCCCTCAAGTCGCCCCAAGTTGCCCCAGAAAGAGTTTCACATTACAGTGAATGGGAGCGTCTTAATAGACACTACTGAAGTCGCTCCGACTTCAGAGCGTACTCCCTGTACTACTTGGATCCGACTTGGTAGGTGACCTGTACCATAGAAATCAATGGAAGTCGCCTCCAAGTCGGATCTCCATCTACAGTCAAGCGACTTTGCAAGGAAAAAATTTAGTTTGCCCAGGCAAACCCCTCCCTCCCAGAGAGCTGATTATCCTGTGATTGGCCACAGCCAAAGTCGCCTGTCCTGGAGGCGACTTGAAGTCGCGCTGTAATTTGCTGAAGTCGCGTTGAAGTCGCCGTACAAAGTCGCGCTGAAATCGTGTTACCCCTGTGTGAACCGAGCCTTACAATCATTTTAACCACTTGCTTACTGGGCACTTAAACCCCCCTCCTGCCCAGACCAATTTTCAGCTTTCAGCACTGACGCACTTTGAATGACAATTGCGCGGTCATACAACACTGTACCCAAATTAAATTTTTATAATTTTTTTTCCCCACAAATAGAGCTTTCTTTTGGTGGTATTTAATCACAGCTGGGATTTTTATTTTTTGCTAAACAAACAAAAAAAGATGAAAAATTTAGGAAAAAAAAAAAATCATGTTTCATAGTTTTGTTATAAAATTTTGCAAACAGGTAATTTCTCTCCTTCATTGATATGCAGCACTGGTGGGCACTGATAGGCACAGTTAAGGCGGCACTGATGGGCACAGTTAAGGCGGCACTTATGGGTAGCACTGATGGGGGGCACTGATGGGTGGCAGTGATGGGCGGCACTGATAGGTTGCACTGATGTGGGTACTGATGGGTGGCACTGATGCGCACTAATAGGTACCACTGATGGGCGGCACTGATAGGTGACACTGATGTGCAGCATTGTTGAGGCACTGATTGTGGGCACTGATGGGTGGCACTGTGGGCACTGATGGGTGGCGCTGGTGGGCACTGGTAGGCGGCACTGCTGCCTATTACTAGGTGGCACTGGCAGGGTGCACAGGTGGGCACTGATGATCTGGTGGAGCTTGCCGTGATCGGGACTGATGTCCCTCTCACAGCCGCCGGTGATCGGCTTTTTTTTTCCCTCCTCACTCTGTCAGCGCGTGGAGAAAACATAGCCGATTATCGTCTCTGTTGACATCACATGATCAGCTGTCATTAGCTGACAGTTGATCATGTGGTAAGGGGTCGGGATTGACCCCTTACTCCGATCTGTGATCAGGCGAGCCTCATAGACTCGCTGATCGCAGAGCGCGCCACGCGCACCCCACAGGGAGCGCGCAGGCCGCTCATGCACGGGACGACGTCAATAGACGTCGTCCCGGCAAAGCAGGTCCGCGCTGTAGCCGTCATTCGGCTATAGCGCGGATCCCTAGTGGTTAAGGCGTCAGCATACCAAGACATTTTGGACAATTTCATACTCCCAACTTTGTGGGAACAGTTTGGTGATGGCCCCTTCCTGTTCCAAGGACTGTGCACAAAGCAAGGTCCATAAAGACATGGATTAGAGAGTTTGATTCCTGACCTCAACCCGATAGAACACCTTTGGGATGAATTAGAGCAGAGATTGCGAGCCAGGCCTTCTTGTCCAACATCAGTGCCTTGCCAAATGCGTTTCTGGAAGAATGGTCAAAGATTTCCATAGACACACTCCTAAACCTTGTGGACAGCCTTTCTAGAGAAGTTGAAGAGGTTATAGATGCAAAGGGTGGGCCAACTCAATATTAAGCCCTACGGACTAAGACTGGGATGCCATTGAAGTTCATGTGCTTGTAAAGGCAGGCGTCCCAATACTTTTGGTAATATAGTGTATGTATACGTGTGTGTGTGTGTGTGTGTGTGTGTGTGTATATATGTGTATATTTATGTATATATTCCAAAAGAGAGCGTCACTCACGGGTCTTGAAAGGCGAATGCACAACGCATAATGAAGGTTTTGTTTTGACGAGGCACAAGCTTGTCTTCCTCAGGACGACGTCCTGAGGAAGACGAGCTTGTGCCTCACCGAATTGTCTAAATAAAACTTTCATTGTGTGCTCAACTTTCAAGACCCGTGAGTGCCGCCGTCTCTTTTGGATTATTATATTATTATATGTACTGCACTATGTGCTGTGTTTGCTGAGCACCCGGGCCTATTTTTTTATCTCTGATATGTGGTGCAGTCGCAACCATTGGATATTTTATGTATGTATATTTTCACACACACCTTTTTCCTGCAAATATACATGCTTTCTTTTGCCAAAAAAAAAGATGAACGTCAGGCTGTGCTGGATCTTTGTGTAAACTGCTTATACAGCCCTCTTAGTATACCGATCGAATACTTTCTGTTCACCTTCCTTATGATTTTGATTTGTTCTCTTTTTCAGATGCGGGACCTGAAAGCTGTGGGGAAGAAGTTTTTCCATGTTATGTACCCTAAAAAGAGCACAGCCCTTCTCAGAGACTGTGAGTATACTGGAACAGTGGGGGAAATTTAATAAAACTGGTGCACTCAGAATCTGGTCTAGTTGTGCATGGTAGCCAATCGGCTTCTAACTTCAGCTTGTTCAATTAAGCTTTGACAATGAAACCTGGAAGCTGATTGGTTTCTATACAGAGCTGCGTTAGATTTTGCACTTTCCAGTTTTAATAAATCTCCCCCGAGAAGGGGAATCCAAGGGAGGTTTTAGCTGGTACACTATGGATAGTAAAGTCTGCAATGTGGATAATGGATTTATTGAACTGCGACACATTTTGTGTATACTGTATACAGTTCGGGTGCCCAAAGTCTTATGGAAGTTGTTTAATCTGGAACACTGAGGACATCTAGTGGCGAAAATTAAATACTACAGGGACAGCATTAAAAGGCACCAGGCCAGAACTATAATTTGTTTTAAATACCTGCTATGAGGCTATTTATTAAAAAATAAAAATTGGCCTTGAGTTCAAGTTTTACTTTAATGTTCAAAACATTTTAAAAGGTTAACTGGTTTTTCATAAATTTGGCCCTAGGTTGGGTGTTTGTGAGTGTAGATTTGTGTTGGAGGACATGTCCGTGTTTAATGCGGTGTACTTTGTTCTCTTTCAGGGGATTTATGGGGCCCTCTTGTGCTCTGTGTCTCACTTGCATTGTAAGTATTTTATTTATTTCCCTCCCCAAATGTATGCTGCGTGTGAGTGCTTTTATCATTTTATTTGTTTTAAGGATTTTTGTGAGTAATGAGGACTTCACTAATACGGCTATTCTGGCTAATTCTTTATTCTACTGAATGTTTGTATGTTTTCTGCAAAATTTAAAGCCTGACTTTGGGGACAAGAAAAGAATACCAGAAGAATTTGCAGTGGTGCCCAGCCTATGCTGCAATAGGTTAAATCAGTGATGGTGAACCTTGGCACCCCAGATGTTTTGGAACTACATTTCCCATGATGATCATGCACTCTGCAGTGTAGTGGAGCATCATGGGAAAGGTAGTTCCAAAACATCTGGGGTGCCAAGGCTCGCCATCACTGGGTTAAATGGTCGCTAAGTCTAGAGGTAGAGTAATAAGGTGTAATACTTACCTTTTTTTTATTGCTTGCTTCGGCAGACAGGCATCTGTTTGACGGGTTCCCTGCAGCCTCCTCTCTAAGGCACTCCAGCCTGCAGTCACACTCTTGGTGGCTCCCCTATGGTGGAGCACACTCGCTGCGCTCCACCATAGGTGAGCCACCAAGAACCTGTATTCAAGGAGTACTAGATGGTTTTGGTTATATTTTATGTGCAACTTTTGTGTGTTTTTTTTTTTTTTTTTTGTATGTTTTTTGATATGTATACATGTGCAATTTTTATTATACATTAAATATTTTTTGATACTTTTTACAATAATTGGGTACCGTTCTAGTCCTTATATTTACTTTGTTAGGGTCCATATTTTGTATCTGTAGTGCAAGCAGTGCCGATCCTGACCTCCCTGGGGCCCTAAGCAAAATTCTGCTAGGGGGCCCCCTAATTGACCCGCTGGTGGGGTGGTGGTGGGGGGGGGGGTTGGTTGGTTGATTGCCCTTGAGCCGCCACTGCCAAACTTTAAAATTGTTGCTATGCATCATTTCTTTAAAATTTACTACTGAAGGGGATACAGTAAATAAATGTTATCACAACAGAGGTCGTCACACCTTATTTCAGGCTGGGGGAGGGCTGTGTGTTTCAGTGGAGAGCCAGGTCCTTGCACCTCTTCGGGGGGGGGTGATGATTCTGTCCTGTCATGTCTCGTCTCGTCTCGTCTCTTCTCTTCTCTTCTCTTCTCGTGTCTTCTCTTCTCGTCTCGTCTCTTCTCGTGTCTTCTCTTCTCGTCTCGTGTCTTCTCGTCTCTTCTCTTCTCGTCTCGTCTCGTCTCTTCTCTTCTCGTCTCTTCTCTTCTCGTCTCTTCTCGCCTCGTCTCTTCTCGCCTCGTCTCTTCTCGCCTCGTCTCTTCTCGCCTCGTCTCTTCTCGCCTCGTCTCTTCTCGCATCTTCTCTTCTCGCATCTTCTCTTCTCGTCTCATCTCTTTTCTTCTCGTGTCTTCTCGTGTCTTCTCGTCTCTTCTCGCCTCGTCTCATCTCTTCTCTTCTTGTGTCTTCTCTTCTCTTCTTGTGTCTTCTCTTCTCTTCTTGTGTCTTCTCTTCTCTTCTTGTGTCTTCTCTTCTCTTCTTGTGTCTTCTCTTCTCTTCTTGTGTCTTCTCTTCTCTTCTTGTGTCTTCTCTTGTCTCTTCTCTTCTCTTCTCGTCTCGTCTCGTCTCGTCTCTTCTCTTCTTGTGTCTTCTCGTCTCTTCTCTTCTCTTCTCTTCTCTTCTCGTCTCTTCTCTTCTTGTGTCTTCTCGTCTCTTCTCTTCTCGTCTCTTCTTGTGTCTTCTCTTCTCGTCTCTTCTCTTCTCGTGTCTTCTCTTCTCGTGTCTTCTCTTTTCGTGTCTTCTCTTCTCGTGTCTTCTCTTCTCGTGTCTTCTCTTCTCGTGTCTTCTCTTCTCGTGTCTTCTCTTCTCGTGTCTTCTCTTCTCGTGTCTTCTCTTCTCGTGTCTTCTCTTCTCGTGTCTTCTCGTCTCGTCTCGTCTCGTCTCGTCTCGTCTCGTCTTGTCGTCTCGTCTCTTCTTGTCTTCTGGTCTCGTCTCTTCTCTTCTCGTCTCTTCTCTTCCGCCAGCGCCCAGCCCCAGCCCACAAGCTCAGCAAGTCACATGGGACGGGACGTTCTTGACACCGCTCGTACCCTCCCCTGACGTGCCACGTTAACTGCTGCGCTGATAAGGTCCTTACCTTTAGCGCAGCCGGACTACAACTCCCACAATGTTGCGCAGCAGCAGCCAGCTAGCCAATCAGCGGCCGACATCTAGCAATAAAAAAAAAAAACAGACAGCCAGCGCCGTGGCCCACGGCCATTTTTAAGATAATGTAGGAGGCCTCGGGGGAAATTTCCACCCTGCCCCCCGGCCCAGCCCGCCCCTGCAGGGTGGGATGCTGGGTCTTGGGGGGGCTCCCCTACAGCAGCGGGGCCCTACGCAGCTTGCCTAGTGAGTGTATAGGGCGGATCGGCTCTGAGTGCAAGGACCTGGCTGATTGAATAAAAATGTAAAGTGTTTAGGTTTGACCTCATTATTTGGTTTTGGTAAATCTAAAGAACAAAATCTAAGTAAAATTGTATAGTGTGTATCCAGCTTAAGTCGTTTATAGGACTGGTAAGCTATTAAGATTTGTTCTTTGTTTTTCTTCTTCCATAAGAATGCTACAAGGTGGTCACGCCAACAGCAAAGAAGATGGAGGACCCCAGTTTGCAGAAGTTTTTGTAATCATCTGGTTTGGAGCTGTGGTCATCACACTGAACTCCAAGCTTCTCGGGGGAACCATGTAAGACCTTCCTGCCTATTAGTCATGAAACACATATTACTATTACACCATGTACACTCACCAGCTACTTTATTAGGTACTCCTGCTCAATTGCTTGGTAATACAAATCAGCCAATCACAGGGCAGCAACTCAAGACGACTTGCTGAAGTTCAAACCGAGCATCAGAATGAGGAAGAAAGGGGATTTAAGTGACATTGAACCTGGCATGGTTGTCGGTGCCAGACAGGCTGGTCTGAGTATTTCAAAAACTGTTGATCTACTGGGATTTTCACCCACAACCATCTCTCGGGTTTACAGAGAATGGTCCAAAAAAGAGAAAATATCCAGTGAGCGACAGTTGTGTGGAGGAAAATGCCTTGTTGATGTCAGAGGAGAATGGGCAGACTGGTTCCAGATGATAGAAAGGCAACAGTAACTCAAATAACCACTCATTACACCTATGGTATACAGAATACCATCTCTGAACGCAAAACACATCGAACCTTGAAGCAGATGGGCTACAGCAGCAGGAGATCACACTGGGCGTCACTCCTGTTGGTTAAGCACAGGAAACTGAAGCAAAAATTTGCACAGGCTCAGCAAAATTGGACAATAGAAGATTGGAAAAACAAAAATTGTCTGGTCTGATGAGTCTTGATTTCAGCTGCAACGTTTAGATGGTAACCGCTTGCCGACCAGCCGCTGTCATTCTACTGCGGCAGGTTGGCTCGATCCCGCAAATCGCCGTTGCTGTACGTCGGCCTTTTTAACAGCTCTAGCGGGCGCACACCGCACGGCGGGAGAGCTGATGCGCTTGGCTGGCAGCCGTGATGTCCGCCGGCCTCCCGCGATCGCTCCTCAGAGAGCCAGAACAGGGATCTGTCAATGTAAACAAAGCAGATCTCCGTTCTGTCAGGGGAGTACTGGGTGATCGTCTGTTCCTAGTGATCAGGAACAGCGATCTCTCTGTACTCCCTGTCAGTCTCCTCCCCCCACAGTTACAAACACCTCCCAGGGAACACATTTAACCCCTTGATCGCCCCCCTAGTGTTAACCCCTTCCCTGCCAGGGTCATTCATACAGTAATGCATTTTTATAGCTCTGATCGCTGTATAAATGTCACTTGTCCCCAAAAAAGTGTCCGATCTATCGCAGTCCCGCTGATCACCGCCATTACTAGTACCCAAAAAAAATTCCATAAATATATCCCCTATTTTGTAGATGCGATAACTTTTGTGCAAACCAATCAATATACGCTTATTGCATTTTTTTTTTTTTTTTTTTTTTTACCAAAAATATGTAGAATACATATTGGCCTAAACTGATGAAGAATTTTTTTTTTTGGGGGTATTTATTATAGTAGAAAGTAAAAAATATATATTTTTTTTTCAAAATTGTCGCTCTTTTTTTTTTGTTTATAGCGCAAAAAATAAAAACCGCAGAGGTGATCAAATACCACCAAAAGAAAGCTCTATTTGTGGGGGGGAAAAAAGGATGTCAATTTTGTTTGGGTACAACGTTGCACGATGTTGTACCCATAGTGCCGTATCGCAAACAATGGCCTGATCATTAAGGGGGTAAATCTTTTGGGGCTGAAGTGGTTAATTTCTCCCTTTTTAATGGACCGTTTCTGATGGTATTTCCCATGTAGATCAGTTGTGTGTTTTTGTGTCTCTTTGCAGCTCCTTCTTCCAGAGTCTGTGTGTGTTGGGGTATTGTATTCTGCCCCTCACCGTGGCAATGCTGGTCTGCAGATTGTTGCTTCTAGCAAGTGTAAGCGTAGTGACGTTCGTCCTGCGGCTGGTCGTGGTCGTTATTATGTTCGCTTGGTCTACATTTGGTAAGTACTGCCGTTTCATTTTATAAAACTTAAAATACTGCATGAAAGCTTTGAACAGCATCAGGGGCTTTAGTAAAAATACGTTATGATTTTGACGTTAAATACCAGTGTTATGGCAGAAGCTAGCTGCCATAACCCCGGTATTGTTTCTTACTATGGGCGATTCTGCGTCAGATAAAAGTGGTTCTGCGGGCACATTCGCTGTGAGATCACTTTTAGAGGCAGCGGGAGAGGTGCTACACCCCCTCCCCCATCCCCCGTACCCTCGCCCCGTCCCCCCCCCCCCCCCCCCCGTAGCCATCGGTAATGCCAAGGAGCGGTCTGATGCGCCGTTTGCTGGACAGGAATTCGAGTGAGGGAAAGATGGCCCCCGCTTGTCTCTATGCGGAAAACGGAGTGACCTCTGGCATCACTTCTTCCGCTTCTCGGGCCAAAACAAATGCAAAAAAATAAAGAAAATAAGAGTCGCGCTACATAATAAATGTAAAGTCCAAAAGTGGATTCATATGGATTATATTCATCTGTGTGAAGTTGACCACAAATAATGTGATAATGAATCCATAGCAGTGTCCATCATCCATCACCAAAAAACAAATGCAGTGAATCCACCACCAGCTGTAGAAACTGCTTACCAGCTCCTGTGGACCCCTTTATTATAGGGGGTCGAGGTACACCTGTGGCCTAAAACCCAGCCGGGGTCTTTCTCTTCATCTCAGGACTTCTCCACACTGCTGATATCACTCAGTAAGTGGGTAATAGTTAGGCACCAAAAAGAGATCAAAGGCTCCACATAGTGTAAAATCCTTGGTGGATTTAATAAATCTAAAAGTAAAATGTGCATCTTAAGTTTGGTGTGTCGGCCAGCACACAAACAAACCTGTCCGTCGCGACACGAAAGAGATGGTGGCGTCAGCACGTCGCTCCGTCCTACGCGTTTCATCACAAATGACGCCATTTTGGGGCACGGGTGGCGCACTACTTTACCATCTTAAATACATTATGGAATTAAGCAAGCCTCGTTCTGAGCCTCAGCCAGCCAAATTATCTTTACACAATCAAGTGCCATAACCTTATGCGATCCTTTTCAGCAACAAACATTGTTACAAGGGCCTAGCATTTTAGAAAACCAATATAATCGGCAGAATGATCCTCGGGAAAAAAAACGACAATGTATTCTATTTGCCCATTCCTGATGACTTAGAATAGGCAGCCCGAGACTCAGAACACAGTTTACATTTCAACAGACTAATACAGTGGAATTGGATTACCAGCATAATTAGTTCCAGAATGCTTGTAATCCAAAGCACTTGTATATCAAAGCGAGTTTTCCCATAGAAGTCAATGGAAACTCAGATAATTAATTCCACAGTGACTTCTATGGTATGCAGTACCACATGTGGCCAGAGGTGGGGGGGAGGGACGCTGGAAACACTCGGAAACCGCTCGGAGCTACTCGGAAACACTCAGAGGCTCGGAAACACTTGGGAACAGTGTGTTTCCAAGTGGCTCCGAGTACATCCGAGCAGCTCCGAATGTCACCGGCGCCCCCTCATCTCTGGCTAAATGCGGAACTGCGCACCGCAGAGGCTTGAATCCTGCTCGTTTTGCGGGACAGTGCTCACAAACCCAGTCAGAATTTAAAAAAAATGATAGCTCATATTGCAAAACGCTCGATACCCGCGTTACTCGCAATCCGGGGTATTACTGTAGTAATTATACAAAACAAAATTAAAATTTAATCTAAAACTCCCAAAAAAAATTCCAAAAACATTTCTTCACAGGAAGTATTAAAAATTGGTCACCACTTGACACCGCAGCAGGGTGACATAGTTACATAGTAGGTGAGGTTGAAAAAAGACACAAGTCCATCAAGTCCAACCTATGTGTGTAATTATATGTCAGTATTACATTGTATATCCCTGTATGTTGCGGTCGTTCAGGTGATTATCTAATAGTTTCTTGAGGCTATCAATGCTCCCCGCTGAGACCACCGCCTGTGGAAGGGAATTCCACATCCCAACTGCTCTTACAGTAAAGAACCCTCTACGTAGTTTAAGGTTAAACCTCTTTTCTTCTAACTTTAATGAGTGGCCACGAGTCTTGTTAAACTCCCTTCTGCCAAAAAGTTTTATCCCCATTGTGGGGTCACCAGTACGGTATTTGTATATTAAATTCATATCCCCTCTCAAGCGTCTCTTCTCCAGAGAGAATAAGTTCAGTGCTCGCAACCTTTCCTCATAACTAAGATCCTCCAGACCCTTTATTAGCTTTGTTGCCCTTCTTTGTACTCGCTCCATTTCCAGTACATCCTTCCTGAGGACTGGTGCCCAGAACTGGACAGCATACTCCAGGTGAGGCCGGACCAGAGTCTTGTAGAGTGGGAGAATTATCGTTTTATCTCTGGAGTTAATCTCTTTTTTAATGCATGCCAATATTCTGTTTGCTTTATTAGCAGCAGCTTGGTATTCCATGCCATTGCTGAGCCTATCATCTACTAGGACCCCCAGGTCCTTTTCCATCCTAGATTCCCCCAGAGGTTCTCCCCCCAGTGTATAGATTGCATTCATATTTTTGCCACCCAAATGCATTATTTTACATTTTTCTACATTGAACCTCATTTGCCATGTAGTCACCCACCCCATTCATTTGTTCAGGTCTTTTTGCAAGATTTCCACATCCTGCGGAGAAGTTATTGCCCTGCTTAGCTTAGTATCGTCTGCAAATACAGAGATTGAACTGTTTATCCCAACCTCCAGGTCGTTTATGAACAAATTAAATAGGATTGGTCCCAGCACAGAACCCTGGGGGACCCCACTACCCACCCCTGACCATTCTGAGTACTCCCCATTTATCACCACCCTCTGAACACGCCCTTGTAGCCAGTTTTCAATCCATGTACTCACCCTATGGTCCATGCCAACGCACCTTATTTTCAGGGCCGTCTTTAGCGCAGGGCAAACGGGGCACTTGCCCTGGGCCCAATCTTTGTTGGGGGGCCCGTGCTAGCCGTGAATTGGGGCCCCGATAACAGCTTTGCAGAGCGCACAGAGGACACGGGAGGATGTATTCCTCGCTAGCCAGCTGAGAGGGGCGGGGCCAGAAGCTCCACTGACGCTTTGACCCCGCCCACGTGCAGCCTGTGTACTCGGAAAAGAGCTTCTGTAGTGAGAGCCAGTGATCGGAGTGGGAGTGTCAGTGGAGCTTCCGGCCCCGCTCCCTCTATACTGGTTGGTGAATACAGAGGTCCGGGGGCGGGGCCGGGAGCTCCAATGACACTCCCACTCCGATCACTGGCTCTCACTACAGGCGCTCTATTCCCAGTACACAGGCTGCACGTGGGTCAGTGGAGCTCCCGGCCCCGCCCCTCTCAGCTGGCTAGCGCGGAATACATCCTCCCATGTCCTCTGTGCGCTCTGCAAAGCTGTCATCGGGGCGACCATTCACGGGTGAAGTGGGCCCACCCAACAAAGCATCAGTGGAGCTCCCAGCTGCTTTAGTGAGAGCAGAGAGTGGAAGCCCCGCCCACAGTCCTGACTGTATGTAGTGTTTGGCTGGCCAGGTATGTCCTTACAACCATAGAATGCCTGACTGTTTAAACCCTGAGCTGTGTTATTTAACTGTAAAGCTGTGCATTGCTGAAAGTTCTCTGACCATCCCCTGTATAATGTCTGCAGTCTCTGATTGTCTCCTGCAGTATGTCCGCAGTCTCTGATTGTCTCCTGCAGTACGTCCGCAGTCTCTGATTGTCTCCTGCAGTATGTCCGCAGTCTCTGATTGTCTCCTGCAGTATGTCCGCAGTCTCTGTTATTCTCCTGCAGTATGTCCGCAGTCTCTGATTGTCTCCTGCAGTATGTCCGCAGTCTCTGATTGTCTCCTGCAGTATGTCCGCAGTCTTTGATTGTCTCCTGCAGTATGTCCGCAGTCTCTGATTGTCTCCTGCAGTATGTCCGCAGTCTCTGATTGTCTCCTGCAGTATGTCCGCAGTCTCTGATTGTCTCCTGCAGTATGTCCGCAGTCTCTGATTGTCTCCTGCAGTATGTCCGCAGTCTCTGATTGTCTCCTGCAGTATGTCCGCAGTCTCTGTTAATCTCCTGCAGTATGTCCGCAGTCTCTGGTAATCTCCTGCAGTATGTCCGCAGTCTCTGATTGTCTCCTGCAGTATGTCCGCAGTCTCTGATTGTCTCCTGCAGTATGTCTGCAGTCTCTGATTGTCTCCTGCAGTACGTCCGCAGTCTCTGATTGTCTCCTGCAGTACGTCCGCAGTCTCTGATTGTCTCCTGCAGTACGTCTGCAGTCTCTGATTGTCTCCTGCAGTATGTCCGCAGTCTCTGATTGTCTCCTGCAGTATGTCCGCAGTCTCTGTCTCCTGCAGTATGTCTGCAGTCTCTGATTGTCTCCTGCAGTATGTCCGCAGTCTCTGATTGTCTCCTGCAGTATGTCCGCAGTCTCTGATTGTCTCCTGCAGTATGTCCGCAGTCTCTGATTGTCTCCTGCAGTATGTCCGCAGTCTCTGATTGTCTCCTGCAGTATGTCCGCAGTCTCTGATTGTCTCCTGCAGTATGTATGCAGTCTCTGATTGTCTCCTGCAGTATGTCCGCAGTCTCTGATTGTCTCCTGCAGTATGTATGCAGTCTCTGATTGTCTCCTGCAGTATGTCCGCAGTCTCTGATTGTCTCCTGCAGTATGTCCGCAGTCTCTGAACCTCTCCTGTAGTATGTGTATTAATGTGTCCCTTTACTTGCTCAGCAAACAGTAGTGATCTGCTTCAATCACTAGCAACCAATCAGTAAGTGCTATTGATGTGCTGTAACCCCTAGCAACCAATTAGTGAGCGCTAATAATGTACAGTAACCTCTAGCAACCAATCGGCAAGCAGAAATTATGTGTTGTAACCTCTAGAAACCAGCCATTGAGCAGTAATGATAGGCTGTAACCTTTGGCAAACAATTGCAATCGCTGCGTGATCTGCTGCAGTAAACTGATTTTGAGTCTACCTGCTATTTTTTGTATGTCTCAGAATGGAGGGGGGGCCCCAAGAAAATGTTTGCCCAGGGCCCAATCAAAATTAAAGACGGCCCTGCTTATTTTGTACAGTAAACGTTTATGGGGAACTGTGTCAAATGCTTCTGCAAAATCCAGATACACCACATCTACGGGCCTTCCTTTATCTAGATGGCAACTCACCTCCTCATCTAGTGGAGAAAGAATATATAGTGCAGGGATATGCAATTAGCGGACCTCCAGCTGTTGCAGAACTCCAAATCCCATGAGGCATAGCAAGACTCTGACAGCTACAAACATGACACCCAGAGGCAGAGGCATGATGGGACTTGTAGTTTTGCAACAGCTGGAGGTCTGCTAATTGCATATCCCTGATAAAAAGTTTCCACCAGTCAAATAAAGGAATAGTCATCAACATGGGGAACCTTTCGTATAAAATCTAAGCTACTAAAATTGGTTAAATCTCCAACTTCTCAACAATTTGTAAATAGAGCACAATAACGCCAATATCCCCATCCGCCAATTAGTACATTTTATAAAAAGAGGATTAAACTAAAGAGATCCCAAAAAATATTTACACAGCAGTAAATGCTGACATTTTATAAAGGTTGTCATTGTATTTTATTTTGTTTTTCAGCCTCAACTGCCTTTTTAGCGGACAGTCAGCCACCAAACCGCCGAGCCCTGGCCGTCTATCCCATCTTCCTCTTCTACTTTGTGATCAGCTGGATGATTCTGACCTTCAACTCTTCTAAGTAGTTCCGGGAATTGGGGGGGGATTCTATTTTCTAGTTGGATGGACTTGAATAAGCTTGGAGGACGAGCTGTGAAGGACCACCTATGGACAGGTGTCTAACTGACCAAAGTCACCAGTGCTGAATGGAGCTGCCCAGACACCGGGCCTGTGCTTGCTATGTGGCGTTTAGTACTTTCTATATAACCCTCACATATGGTTACTGGTTCCTGTTTTCTGCAGCTACAGATGCTGTAGGTGGGTGTAAACTCTTCATTCAAGAACTGCCGGGGCAAGGGATTAGTCCCTAATCCAGGGTAGGCAGCCTGGGTGCCTCCAGCTGTTGCAGAACTACAATTCCCATCATGCCTCTGGGAGTAATTGTAAATGCCAGCCTTGCAATGCCTCATGGGAAATGTAGTTCCACAACAGCTGGAGGGCCCCAGGTTCCCTCCCCCTGCCCTAATCGGTCTACTATATGTTTACGTAAGATATGCAATGTAAGCGTATTTCACTACTGATAGCAATTGGCATCCTTTTATATTTAAACATCCCACCCCCCCCCCCCCCCCCCCCCCCCCAAAAAAAGATGCCATTTGAAAAGGGTTCCATCATGTCCTAGTATGGCGGAAGGGGTACGTTTGTAGATACCCAATGTAGCTCTTAAAATAAACCTTGCACAAAAAATTTCACTAATTACATTAACTCCCGCCACCCCATTTACAAATGGCTACCTGATACTTGTTAGATCTCGTTCACATCTACTTTGATCTCTTAAGAGCGATCCGTGT
>NC_133332.1:253623272-253778272 GCF_042186555.1 Aquarana catesbeiana | reverse complement strand
CCTCCTATGTGTGCTGGGGGAAAGTTTTTCAGCTACTGTAGCTGTCTATATTATTCTAGCCAGCTATGTAACTGTTTTGCGCATTTCTGGAAAAATTACAGAAACTTGCGATAAACGCAGTGGGTATCGAGGGTCTTGTAGAACCGCATTTTTAAGTGTGGAATGTGACAAAATCACTACCAACTGGCCCTGCAGCAAATGTCGTGTTGAGGTGGAGAATCAGAAGTTCTTCCCACAAGTGGCTTTCACAGTGGCTTTTGTCAAATTAAGGGAAATCTTGCTGTGGAGAAGGAATTGGGGGGGGGACATGGAATTGTTAAAGCTGAACTGCAGGCAAAACAGCTAAGTGAAGGAGCTGTTTGACCTGCCGATACATTTTGTATTTCTGTCTATCCAGTCCTGAGGTTTACATAGTTCTGCCAAAAGCGCACCACCTACAGTTAGGGCCCGTACATACTTGTGCATAGCAGAAACGCCACACAGTACGGTCAGGAAGATGACCACTTGCTCGGTTACAGCTAAGGAATATAGTGGTTTCATCTCCTGGCATGTGATTGGACAGTGAAAGAGTAGCAACAGACTGTCAAGGTCACTATTCTCATGCTGCTCTCTTCTCCAATTGCCATGTTCATTGTCAGCACATTTGTATTCAGCATACCTAATAGGCTCCCAGTCATATTCCTCTTCCCTCAGTCTGAGTGCTGCTGTACAGAGGATTTTGAGAGGCTAATATGACAAATTCAGGTGCCAACCCCAGTTGAGTAAAAAAAAAAAAAAAAATACATTTTAATGATGTATTCATGAGTACAGACATTTTCTTTTTTTTTTTTTGTCTGCCTGGAGTTCAGCTTTAAGGTAAAAAAATAAGTATATATAAATGGTAGAGGGCGTTGTTGTGCTTCTACCAGGCAGGCGCTTGGCATACGCTGTTCAAGTGCTACAGATGGGGCTGTATTGCTTTTCCCCATGTAGGTGTAATGTCGAATCACTACTGTGCAGCTTTCTTCGATGAGGTGATAGAACATTGGGAAGGGGGCATATGAGAATTTCTTTAGGTCTTTGATTGTTTAAAAATGAAGAACTAATATGCAATCTATATTTTTTAATTTATTAAAGTTTGTTTTTATTTAAAATGACTGTCTCCTTTTATTGTGACATCGATATTATAATGTTACAGTACCTCCAAGAACTTTTGTTAAGATTAAGTTTTTATTCACAGTGGTTGGGGACAGAGAGAAATGTCTTCAGTGGGTGGTTGGGGACAGACCGGGTAGGTTTATAGTTGGGTGGTTGGGGACAGATGGGTAGTGTAGCAGGTGCCTGTGAAACAGGTTCGCATGGCGGGAAAAGTGATTGATGGGATATACGCTATATTACCAAAAGTATTGGGACACTTGCCTTTACGTGCACATGAACTTTAATGGCATCCCAGTCTTAGACACTATACAACTTTTGTTGTCTGATTTTTTTAAAACCATGTAGTGCAGGGGCCTGCCTGATTGCATACAAATTTAAACTCTTAAGGTTTGACCACATATTATATGGTTTTGGTAAATCTGAAGGAAAAAAATCGACAGAAAATAGTATTGTGTGTATCCAGATTTAGTCTGTAGGGCTCAATATTGAGTTGGCCCACCCTTTACAGCTATAACAGCTTCAACTCTTCTGGAAGGCTGTCCACAAGGTTTAGGAGTGTGTCTATGGGAATGTTTGACCATTCTTCCAGAAGAGCATTTATGCCATTAAAGTTCATGTGCGTGTAAAGACAGGCGTCCCAATATTTTTCGTATGATAGTGTATGTTCCTCCATGGATTCTTATATTTGCAATCTAAGGTAATACCAGCAAAGATTTCATGGTAAAGAAAGATAGTCCTTTACCCTGTATTAGTAAAGTCCGTTCCGGGGCTGGTTTTACTGGGAGTCTGATTGTGCTCTTGGTGGGACAGACTCCCAATTCCGTGGACCGGAGTTTGATGTCATCTCCCTAGGTCTTGATTAAGGCAGCTGGTCCTACCTCTCCCAGAGAGTGGTTGTGTCTCCATGTGAGGAGATGACCAGGAGCATGGCTGTTTGTAACTGAACTTGGATACAATTGTTTGCTTTATAAAGGACACTTACTTTTCACCAAGGACTTTGTCGGACTACGGACACAGTAAGGCTCAGTAGAGCAGAAGTTTACTTTCTTATGATTTATTGCAAAAGGCCTTTTCCTTCTGTTTGTGAATATCCTTTGTAATAAATATGACAATTTTGTTTAAGAAACCGTGTTGGTCCCTACCTTAAGTCTGATCCCCCTACAGTAGGTTAATGGTGGTGGGTGGTTGAGGGACAGAGGGATAGGTTTATCGTTGGGGACAGATGGGTAGGTTAAAGTGATTGTAAAGTCTTGTTATTTAAAAGAAAAAAAATAACAAACATGTAATACTTTCCTCCTCTATGCAGTGGTTTTGCACAGAGCAGCAAAGGTCCTCCTCTTCTCGGGTCCATTTTTGGTGCTCCTGGCCCCTTCCTCCTGTTGAGTACCCCCACAGCAAGCAGCTTGCTATAGGAGCACCCGAGCCAAGCTGCAGCTCTGTGTGTCCATTCAGACAGGTAGCTTACGTTCGGCCCCCCTCTCTCTCCTGATTGGCTAACTGACTTTGACAGCTGAGGGAGTCAATGGCGCCGCTGCTGTCTCAGCCAATCAGGAGGGAGAGTCCTGAATGGCAAAGGGACTCGTGGACAGAGATGGCTCTCAGGTAAGTAATTAAGGGGTGCTGGGGAAGCTGCTACACAGAAGGAATTTTATCTTAATGCATAGAATATATTAAGGTAAAAAACCTTCTGCCTTTACAACTCCTTTACAGAACACTTTATTAATCCCAAAGGGAAATTGGGAAATTATTACGGCACAGACACACTTACAGCACAAGAGCACAGCAATAATGGAACAAGATACAAAAACACAACAAAGTTACCAATAACAGCCATTAGCACCAAATAAACAAAATTAAAACTACACTACAAATAAAACATCCATACAACCCTCCATCATACCCCTTTTAATGGTGGAGGGTTGGGAACAGAGGGATAGGTTTCTAGTTTGGTGGTTGGGGACACATGGATAGATTAATAGAGGGTGGTTGGGGACAGAGGGATATGTTTATAGTCGGGTGCTTGGGGGCAGATTGGTAGGTTAATAATGGGTGGTTGGAGACAGAGGGATATGTTTATAGTTGGGCGGTTGGAGACCGAGGGAATGGTTTATAGGTGGGTTGATAGAGCAAGATCGGTAGGTTGGGGATAGAGAAAAAAGTCTTTAGTGGGTGGTTGGGAACAGATGGGTAGGTTAATGGTGAAGGGTTGGGGACATAAGGTTTTGTTTATAGATGGGTGGTTGGGGAACGATGGGTAGGTTATTTGTGGGTGGTTAGGGAAAATGTATTGGTTTATATTTTTGGGTGGTTGGAGACAGATGGGTAGGTTAATGGCAGGAGGTTAGGGACAGAGGGATAGAGTTTGGTGGTTGGGGACAGGAATAGGTTTATGGTTGGGGACAGGAATAGGTTTATGGTTGGGGACAGGAATAGGTTTATGGTTGGGGACAGAGGGATAGGTTTATAGTTTGGTGGTTGGGGACAGAGGGATAGGTTTATAGTTTGGTGGTTGGGGACAGAGGGATAGGTTTATAGTTGGGTGGTTGGGGACACAGGGATAGTTTTATAGTTGGGTGGTTGGAGTTAATGGTGGGTGGTTGTGGACAGACAGATAGAATTATAGTTAGGGACAGGTGGGTAGGTAATGGCAGGAGGTTGGGGACAGAGATATAAGTTTATAGTTGGGTGGTTGGAGACCAAGGGAATGGTTTATAGGTGGGTTGTTAGAGAAAGATCGTTAGGTTGGGGACAGGGAGAAAATTTGTGGTTGGGGACAGAGGAGTAGGTTGATGGTGAAGGGTTGGGGACAGAAGGATCAATTTATAGTGCGTGGTTGGGGAAAGATAGGTAGGTTATTGGTGGGTGGTTAGGGACAATGGATTGGTTTATAGTTGGGTAGTTGGAGACAGGTGGGTATGTTAATGGTGGGTGATTGGGGACAGGGGGATAGGATTATAGTTGGGTGGTTGGGGACGGAGGGATAGGTTTATAGTTGGGGACGGAGGGATAGGTTTATAGTTGGGGACGGAGGGATAGGTTTATAGTTGGGGACGGAGGGATAGGTTTATAGTTGGGAGGTTGGGGACAGAGGGATTGGTTTATAGTTGGGTGGTTGGGGACAGAGGGATAGGTTAATGGTGAATGGTTGGGGATAGATGGATCAGTTTATAGTGGGGTGGTTGGGGAAAGATGGGTATGTTATTGGTGGGTGGTTAGGGACAATGGATTGGTTTATAGTTGGAGACAAATGGGTATGTTAATGGTGGGTGATTGGGGACAGAGGGATGGGATTATAGTTTGGGACAGATGGGTAGATTAATGGCAGGAGGTTGGGAACAGAAAGATCAGTTTATAGTTGGGTGGTTGGGGACAGAGGGAAAGGTTTATAGTTGGGGACAGAGGGATTGGTTTATAGTTTGGAGGTTGGGGACAGAGGGATAGGTTTATAGTTGGGTGGTTGGGGACAGAGGGATAGATTTGTAGTTGGAGACAGATAGGTAAGTTAATGGTGGGTGGTTGGGGACAGAGGGATAGGTTTCTAGGTGGGTGGGGGCAGAGGGATAGGTTTATAGTTGGGTGATTGGGGACAGAGGGGTAGGCTTATAGTTGGGTGGTTGGGTGGAACACTGTTTCCATGTGCGACACAGTCATTGTTCCCATCACACACGTTCCTGGAATGAGCTCTTTAGGCTGCTGGGTGCTGTATCGACCACCAGCTGGATACTGGAACCTGTGCCATATGTAGATATTCGCCAGCACACCACGGATCATCAAATTCATCCAAACATTTGTTTTATTATAGTAAGATCCCATCACAAAACGGTGCAGTGCAATGTTTCGGAGCCACGCCGGACCCTCTTCACCGGGCATGTGATAAGTGCATACTGTTGTGCAGAAGTATTTAACCACTTCAATACCGGGCACTTTCATCCCTTGCTGCCCAGGCCAATTTTCAGCTTTCAGCGCTGTCACATTTTAAATGACAATTGCGCGGTCATGCTACACTGTACCCAGATAAAATTTTTATCATTTTGTTCCCACAAATAGAGCTTTCTTTTGGTGGTATTTGATCACTACTGGGTTTTTATTACTTTTTTTTGCAAAACAAATAAAACACCAGAATTTTTTTTTTTTTAGTTTTTCTTTATTTCTGTCATAAAATTTTGTAAATAAGTATGTTTTCTCCTGCACTGACGGGCACTGATGAGGGGGCACTGATGGGCACTAATATGCAGCACTGATGGGCATTGATAGGTGGCACTGATGGGCACTCATCGGTGACACTGAAAGGCAGTACTTATGGGTGGAACTGATAGGTGCCCATCCGTGCCACCTATCAGTTTGCCCACGGATGGGCACACTGATGGGTGGCATTGATGGATGCTGATAGATGGCACTGATGGGCATCACTGATAAGGATGCACTGGCAGGCATTACTGATGGGCACTGGCATAATTTACGGGCACTGATGGGCATTTATGGCCACTGAGTAGCGTCCTTGGTGGTCATGGGTGGGCATACCTGGGGTGGTCCTAGGTTGGCATCCTGCGGGCGGGGGCTGCATTGTTAATCAGCACTAGGGATGAGCTTCATGTTCGAGTCGAACCCATGTTCGACTCGAACATCGGCTGTTCGCCGAATTGCGAACGATATGGGCCGTTCGCGCTAAATTCGTGTGGCGCGTCACGGCCCATAATTCACTGCGGCATCGCAGTGCATTGCTGGCTGATGATTGGCCAAGCATGCACTATGACCCGCATGCTTGGCCAATCACAGCGCCGTCAGTAGAGAGAGCTGTAATTGGCCAAAGCCAGGGTGGCTTTGGCCAATTATGGCTCAGGGGATTTAGTACACACCCCACACTATATAAGGCCGCCTGCACGGCGGCCCTGTGTAGTGTGTGTTCCGGTGTGCTGAGAGATAGAGAGAGAGAGAGAGAGACAGTGTCATTTGATTTGAGTTAGATAGATTAGGCAGAACAGTCAGTCAGTTAGCTGCACTTACAGTGTATTGTGTATATATATGCATCCCAGGTGTTGCATATATATATATACACTGTATTCAGTTTAGCTAGATCCGTTCCTGTTATCTTCTATCTAGACTATTTACATTTAATGCAGTGCGTCCTGCTCACAGTGTTCAGCTAGATCCGTTCCTGCTATTTACATTTAGTGCAGTGCGTCCTGCTCACAGTGTTCAGCTAGATCCGTTCCTGCAATTTACATTTAGTGCAGTGCGTCCTGCTCACAGTGTTCAGCTAGATCCGTTCCTGCAATTTACATTTAGTGCAGTGCGTCCTGCTCACAGTGTTCAGCTAGATCCGTTCCTGCTATTTACATTTAGTGCAGTGCGTCCTGCTCACAGTGTTCAGCTAGATCCGTTCCTGTTATTTACATTTAGTGCAGTGCGTCCTGCTCACAGTGTTCAGCTAGATCCGTTCCTGCTATTTACATTTAGTGCAGTGCGTCCTGCTCACAGTGTTCAGCTAGATCCGTTCCTGCTATTTACATTTAGTGCAGTGCGTCCTGCTCACAGTGTTCAGCTAGATCTGTTCCTGCTATTTACATTTAGTGCAGTGCGTCCTGCTCAGTGTTCAGCTAGATCCGTTCCTGTTATCTTCTAGACTATTTACATTTAGTGCAGTGCGTCCTGCTCACAGTGTTCAGCTAGATCCGTTCCTGCAATTTACATTTAGTGCAGTGCGTCCTGCTCACAGTGTTCAGCTAGATCCGTTCCTGCTATTTACATTTAGTGCAGTGCGTCCTGCTCAGTGTTCAGCTAGATCCGTTCCTGTTATCTTCTAGACTATTTACATTTAGTGCAGTGCGTCCTGCTCACAGTGTTCAGCTAGATCCGTTCCTGCAATTTACATTTAGTGCAGTGCGTCCTGCTCACAGTGTTCAGCTAGATCCGTTCCTGCTATTTACATTTAGTGCAGTGCGTCCTGCTAACAGTGTTCAGCTAGATCCGTTCCTGCTATTTACATTTAGTGCAGTGCGTCCTGCTCAGTGTTCAGCTAGATCCGTTCCTGTTATCTTCTAGACTATTTACATTTAGTGCAGTGCGTCCTGCTCACAGTGTTCAGCTAGATCCGTTCCTGCAATTTACATTTAGTGCAGTGCGTCCTGCTCACAGTGTTCAGCTAGATCCGTTCCTGCTATTTACATTTAGTGCAGTGCGTCCTGCTCAGTGTTCAGCTAGATCCGTTCCTGCTATTTACATTTAGTGCAGTGCGTCCTGCTCACAGTGTTCAGCTAGATCCGTTCCTGTTATTTACATTTAGTGCAGTGCGTCCTGCTCACAGTGTTCAGCTAGATCCGTTCCTGCTATTTACATTTAGTGCAGTGCGTCCTGCTCACAGTGTTCAGCTAGATCCGTTCCTGCTATTTACATTTAGTGCAGTGCGTCCTGCTCACAGTGTTCAGCTAGATCCGTTCCTGCTATTTACATTTAGTGCAGTGCGTCCTGCTCACAGTGTTCAGCTAGATCCGTTCCTGTTATCTTCCTACTGACAGGCAGGCTTGTCTGGTTACAGTATATAAAGCTACCTGAAGAAAATTACAGGTGTTCTATTTGATCCTATTAGTACCACGGTCAGGCAGCTAGACTATTTACATTTAGTACAGTGCGTCCTGCTCACAGTGTACAGCTAGATCCGTTCCTGTTATCTTCCTACTGACAGGCAGGCTTGTCTGGTTACAGTATATAAAGCTACCTGAAGAAAATTACAGGTGTTCTATTTGATCCTATTAGTACCACGGTCAGGCAGCTAGACTATTTACATTTAGTACAGTGCGTCCTGCTCACAGTGTTCAGCTAGATCCGTTCCTGTTATCTTCCTACTGACAGGCAGGCTTGTCTGGTTACAGTATATAAAGCTACTTGAAGAAAATTACAGGTGTTCTATCCCAGCTTAGTGCAGCTACAGGCCATTAGTATGTCTGGAAGGCCAAGAAGGAGAGGCAGACAGTCACAAGCCAATAAGAGAGGGCAAGCAGGCTCTGTGTCTAGTGCTGGTCGTGGAGACGGTGCATCCTCATCAGCACGTGGCCATGGGACACGCTTGGCCTTTTTTTCGGCAGCTGGCCGTGTTGAGCCGCAACATGCGGAAGACTTGGTCGAGTGGATGACCAAGCCGTCCTCATCCTCCTCATCCTCTCTCACCCATGCCCAGGGTGCTTTGTCTGGCAAAGCAGCGGCCTCTTCCCTCAGCTCAATGTCATCAGTGACTCCTTCCCTAGCTCCACCATGTCCTCATGAGGATTCCCTCGAACTGTTTGACCACAGTGTTGGGTACATGCTCCAGGAGGATGCCCAGCGTTTGGAAGGCTCTGATGACGATACTGAGCTCGATGAAGGCAGTAACATGAGCACGGACAGAGGGGGTGCCCAAGAAGGACAGCAATCTGGCAGTCATGCTCCCCCTGCTGCAGCATACTGCCAGGTTTGCTCCAGTGATGAGGAGGGAGGGGATGATGAGGTCACTGACTCAACGTGGGTGCCTGATAGGAGAGAGGAGGAGGAGGAGGAGGAGGAGGAGGAGGAGGAGGCGGCGGCACATCACCAACGAGGCAGGATGCCCTCCAGGGGCCAGCCTAAGGGCAGCACATTGACTGCATCACACCCCAAAGCTCCACATGTGCAGGGCGCTGCAGTCTCTGCGCGTTATTCAAAAAGTTCTTTGGTGTGGGCCTTTTTTGAGACGAGTGCATCAGATCGCACCGCTGCTATTTGCAACATATGTCTCAAGCGTATCTCGCGTGGCCAAAACATCTCCCGCTTGGGTACCACATGCTTGACCAGACATATGTTGACCTGCCATGCAGTTCGTTGGCAAGCGTATCTAAAAGACCCACACCAAAGAACAAAGAGGATCTCTCCTTGCTCCTCATCAGCTGAGATTTCCAACCCCACTAGACCTTCAGTCCTCTCTGAGACCTGCAGTGAGAGGAATGAAGGTGTAGAATTAGGTGTGTCACAGCCAAGTACTTGTGGGCAATCTGCTTTTGGTACACCAACGTCAGATTGTACCAGGCAAATTTCCCTGCCCCAGCTGCTGCACCGCCGAAAGAAGTTTGCTCCCAGCCATCCACATGCCCAGCGGTTGAATGCTAGCTTGGCAAAATTGCTAGCACTTCAACTGCTGCCTTTTCAGTTGGTAGACTCTGCCCCCTTCCGTGAGTTTGTGGAATGTGCGGTTCCTCAGTGGCAGGTACCCAAACGCCACTTTTTCTCACGGAAGGCGATTCCGGCTCTCTACCGGCATGTGGAAGGCAATGTCCATGCCTCGCTGGACAGGGCGGTCAGCGGTAAGGTGCATATTACCGCTGACTCATGGTCCAGCAGGCATGGACAGGGACGTTACCTAAGTTTCACGGCGCATTGGGTGACTCTGCTGGCAGCTGGGAAGGATGCAGGACAAGGTGCAGTAGTGTTGGAGGTTGTTCCGCCACCACGCCTCCAAAATGCTGATTGTGACACACCTCTCTCCTCCACCCCCTCCTCTTCTTCTTCCTCCATGGCCTCTTCCTCGGAACCAGCGGTGCTCCGTAGGCGTTCAAGGGGCTACGCAAGTACGCAGGCCAAAAGATGCCATGCGGTGCTTGAGCTGGTGTGCTTGGGGGACAGGAGCCACACTGGGGCAGAGGTTTTGTCAGCTCTGCAGGGGCAGGTTCAGAGGTGGTTGACGCCACGCCAACTTAAGGCAGGAATGGTGGTTTGCGACAATGGCACCAACCTCCTCTCTGCCCTCCGACAGGGACAAATGACCCATGTGCCCTGTTTGGCTCACGTCCTTAACTTGGTGGTGCAGCGGTTCTTGGGCAGGTACCCGGGCTTACAGGATGTCCTGAGGCAGGCCAGGAAAGTCTGTGTGCATTTCCGCCGGTCATATAATGCCAGTGCTCGGCTGACGGACCTCCAAAAGGAGTTTAACCTGCCCAAGAACCGCCTAATCTGTGACATGCCCACCAGGTGGAACTCAACGTTGGCCATGCTGCAGCGGCTGCACACGCAGCAGAGGGCCATCAATGAGTACCTGTGCGACTATGGCACCAGGACAGGGTCAGGGGAGCTTGGTTTTTTTCCCCACGCCAGTGGGCCATGATCAGGGATGCATGCACTGTCCTGTCACCATTCGAGGAGGCCACGAGGATGGTGAGCAGTGACAGTGCATGCATCAGTGACACTGTCCCCCTTGTCCAATTGTTGGAGCACACGCTGCGTGGAATAATGGACAGGGCACTTGAGGCAGAACAGAGGCAGGAAGAGGAGGATTTCCTTAGCTCTCAAGGCCCCCTTTATCCAGACAGTGTTCCTGCGTGCCCGCCGATCACACAGGAAGAGGACGAGGAGGAAGAGGAGGAGGAGGAAGATTGTGTCAGTATGGAGGTGGAGCCTGGCACTCAGCATCAGCAGCAGTCTTTAAGGGATCAGTCCCAAGAAACACATGGACTTGTACGTGGCTGGGAGGAGGTGGCTGCGGACCATGTCGTTCTTAGTGACCCAGAGGACTCCGGACCCAATGCCTCAGCAAACCTACGCTGCATGGCCTCCCTGATCCTGCAAAGCCTGCGTAAGGATCCTCGTATTCGTGGTATCAAGGAGAAGGACCAATACTGGCTGGCAACCCTCCTTGATCCACGTTACAAGGGTAAGGTTGCGGACCTTATCTTGCCATCGCAGAGGGAGCAGAGGATGAAACATCTTCGGGAGGCCTTGCAGAAAGGTCTGTGCAACGCGTTCCCAGAGACTGGGAGGTTACAAACTCCTGTTTCTGGACAACGTGTTGCTGAGGCTTCGGTCAGTCAAAGAAGGAGCGGTGGAGAAGGTGGCCGTCTGACCGATGCGTTCAGACAATTTTTTGGTCCGCAGCCCCAAGGTATGATCGGTTCCAGCAACCATCGCCAGCGTCTGTTTTACATGGTGCAGGAATACCTAGGGGCAAGATCAGACTTGGACACCTTTCCCACCGAAAATCCTCTGGGTTACTGGGTCTTGAGGATGGATCACTGGCCAGAGCTTGCACAGTATGCAATTGAGCTACTGGCCTGTCCTGCATCCAGCGTTCTTTCGGAACGCACATTCAGTGCTGCTGGAGGCGTGGTAACCGATCACAGGGTGCGTCTGTCCACCGACTCGGTCGATCGGCTGACCTTCATAAAAATGAATGAGTCTTGGATCACCACCAGCTACCAAGCACCTGATGCTGATGTAACCGAATAATTTTTTTTGAAATCTCAGATCCCTTCAAAGACTGCCTATGCTGATGCTGAGTGACTATCCCTGAGTAATTATCCTCTTCCTCCTCAATCATCACGCTGATAGCTTGTAAGAACATTTTTGGTTCTGGGCGCCACCACCAGTGCCTAAGGCACAATTTTTCAGCCCCTGTTTAACAGGGGCGTGTAATTACAATTTTTGATGTAATACTTTGCAGCAGGGCTCGTTCCTGCATTCCAACTAGAGTGTCTGTGAGGGGTTGCAGTGTTGTGGCACCAGCACCAGTGCCTAAGGCCCAATTTTTCTGCCCCTGTCTAACAGGGGCGTGTAATTACAATTTTTGATGCAATACTTTGCAGCAGGGCTCGTTCCTGCGTTCCAACTAGAGTGTCTGTGAGGGGTTGCAGTGTTGTGGCACCAGCACCAGTGCCTAAGGCCCAATTTTTCTGCCCCTGTCTAACAGGGGCGTGTAATTACAATTTTTGATGCAATACTTTGCAGCAGGGCTCGTTCCTGCGTTCCAACTAGAGTGTCTGTGAGGGGTTGCAGTGTTGTGGCACCAGCACCAGTGCCTAAGGCCCAATTTTTCTGCCCCTGTCTAACAGGGGCGTGTAATTACAATTTTTGATGCAATACTTTGCAGCAGGGCTCGTTCCTGCGTTCCAACTAGAGTGTCTGTGAGGGGTTGCAGTGTTGTGGCACCAGCACCAGTGCCTAAGGCCCAATTTTTCTGCCCCTGTCTAACAGGGGCGTGTAATTACAATTTTTGAAGCAATACTTTGCAGCAGGGCTCGTTCCTGCGTTCCAACTAGAGTGTCTGTGAGGGGTTGCAGTGTTGTGGCACCAGCACCAGTGCCTAAGGCCCAATTTTTCTGCCCCTGTCTAACAGGGGCGTGTAATTACAATTTTTGAAGCAATACTTTGCAGCAGGGCTCGTTCCTGCGTTCCAACTAGAGTGTCTGTGAGGGGTTGCAGTGTTGTGGCACCAGCACCAGTGCCTAAGGCCTAATTTTTCAGCTCCTGTTCAACAGGGGCATGTAATTACAATTCTTGATCTAATATTTCACAGCAGGGCCCTGTGAGGGCTTACAGTGTTGTGGCCACAGCAACACCTAAGGCCCAAATTTCTGCTGAGTATATAGGGCAGGACCCTACTTTCAAACATCTAACTTACAAACGACTCCTACTTGCAAACGGAAGGAGACAACAGGAAGTGAGATGAAATCTACCCCTAGGAAGGGAAATTCTTTCCTGTAAGAGTTAATATGGGAAAACAATTTCTCCTTTCCACTGATGCTTTCCAATCCTTGTTCCACAAAAAAACCCAAATTTTCAAAAAACATTTTTCATTGGGACAAAAAAGTGAGGTGAAATCTTCTGAAGAGGAGGAAAGACAGCAAAACAAATGTCACAGGGGTGATAACCCTTCCCTATGTTTTCCAAAAAGCTTAGAAAAGATTTTTTGGCTGGAGCTAAACACGTTAAAAATGTTCAAAATTACAAACAGATTCTACTTAACAACAAACCTACAGTCCCTGTCTTGTTTGCACCGCCTGTATACTGCTGTTCAGAGTATATAGGGCCTGGTGGCCCCACACCTTTCCTTATTTTAATTTGGGTGCGGGGTTCCCCTTAATATCCATACAAGACCCAAAGGGCCTGGTAATGGACTGGGGGGTACCCATGCCGTTTGTCTCACTGATTTTCATCCATATTGCCATGACCCGACATGACATTAAACCCGCAAGCAGTTTTAAATGAGATTTTTTCCTTTAAAAATGACATTTGGTGCAGGGACTGTTCTAAACATGGGAAACACGCGTCACTTTACAGGCATACTATAGACACCCCCCAGGTACGATATTTAAAGGAATATTTCACTTTTTTTTTTTTTACTTTAAGCATCATTAAAATCACTGCTCCCGAAAAAACGGCCGTTTTTAAAAATTTTTTTTGCATTGATACATGTCCCCTGGGGTAGGACCCAGGTCCCCAAACCCTTTTTAGGACAATACCATGCAAATTAGCCTTTAAAATGAGCACTTTTGATTTCGAACGTTCGAGTCCCATAGACGTCAATGGGGTTCTAACGTTCGTGCGAACTTTCGGTCCGTTCGCGGGTTCTGGTGCGAACCGAACCGGGGGTGTTCGGCTCATCCCTAATCAGCACAGACCCCCCCCCCTGTCAGGAGAGCAGCCGATCGGTTCTCCTCCACTCCCGTCTGTCAGACGTGATAGAGGAATAGCCGATACATGGCTTTTTCTGTTTACACAGTGATGAGCTGTGATTGGACAGCTGATTGTGTGGTAAAGCCTGTCCGTCAGATGCTCTTTACCTAGATGAGAATTGCAGTGTCAGACTGACACACCACAACAACGATCGGCGTGCGCTGGCTTGTTATCCTGAAAGATGTCATATGACATCCAGTCAAGATAACGGAACCATCGCCCATGCGTCATTCTGCTATAGGCCGAGTGAGAAGGGCTTAAGTAAACCTCCACCAATCAGAACCAGAGAGTAGATGGGGCCCCCCCCCCCACACCCCATGACTGCATATGACATCATCAGTCCCGCCAAAAACTATATACAAATGTTATATATTCAATTTAAAGTGCCTCTGTGCCCGCACGCAGAAGCGCATGCATACGTATGTCACACCCGCGTATGTAAACCTGTTGTGCTATGTCAGCTGTGGCTGGGAAACGGCAATCTGGCAGGGCTGGGACACATAACAGGATTGTACACTTATATCACATAGTGGTCAGGAGCCTCTGCCCGATCGGGAGACAGTTGTTGGCGTCGCTGGTTGCCAAGCAATCAGCCGGGTAAGCCAATCAGCTGCGAGGTGTTGGCGGCGCATGCTCAGATGTGCCCTGTTATCGGCACTGGTCGCCATGCAACCAGTGTTGCCAACCGCCCGTTAATTTACGGGCAGCCCGTAAAAAGCACCCCATTTTCGGGGCGCCCGTGAATGCCCGTTACGGGCAGCCGGTGCCCGTAAAAAATATGGCTGCGGGCCGGCCATGCAACTGCGCATGCGCCGTTCCGAAGCCTGCAGGACTCGGGAGAGATCGTACGAGCTCGGCAGGCCGGCGCATGCGCAGTAATGTAATGATGCCACCTGGCGCCATTTTTAAACAGAAGCCGCCGGCCGCCGCTTGTTCTTCAGTTCTCGGCGGTTCAGCGGGGGGAGCAGGAGGAGCCATGTTACCGGGTCCGGCCACGGCAGGACGTCAGTGAGGGACAGAAGTGACAGCCTCTGACCATCTCCTGTGCCCGCAGCCTCTGCTCTGACCATCTCCTGTGCCCACACAGCCTCTGCTCTGACCATCTCCTGTGCCCACACAGCCTCTGCTCTGACCATCTCCTGTGCCCACACAGCCTCTGCTCTGACCATCTCCTGTGCCCACACAGCCTCTGACCATCTCCTGTGCCCACACAGCCTCTGACCATCTCCTGTGCCCACACAGCCTCTGACCATCTCCTGTGCCCACAGCACAGCCTCTGCTCTGACCATCTCCTGTGCCCACACAGCCTCTGCTCTGACCATCTCCTGTGCCCACACAGCCTCTGCTCTGACCAGGGGCGGATCCAGGGGGGGGGCAACAGGGCAATTGCCCCCTCCGAGATTGTGGGTGAGTGGGTGGGCAGGGCAGGCATCGCTGTGGGTGAGAGTCGAGAGCCGGCGGGCGGCTCCACAGCTGAGAGCACGGGCGGCTCCGACTCCATTGGTGAACAGCTGTGTGCGGCTCAGTGACAGTTTGTGAGCGGCTGCTGGCCAATCAGGGAGCCGGCGGGCAGGAGAGCAGAGAGATAACATCATCTCTCACCGCCCAGCGCCGCCCTGCATCCCTGCAGTTCCGCCCTCACTGTAGAATGTACAGGCAGCCGCGGCAGCAGAGAGATTACATCATCTCTCTGCTGCCCCTGGGGCGGGATGCGGTGCTGACACATCCGCTCAGGATGAGCCCTGTGTTCGTTCTGCTCCCATCGCTCTCCCAGCGGCAGCAGCCAGCCCATTCCTCCCTGCCCAGCACTGATGACAGGGGGGTCACCAGTTAAATAAGCCTGACTCTGACTGGGACACAGCAGACAATTATAGCAGGCAAGTGACAATCCCCAACCTGTGGCATGGGACGTGGCAAGTGACAATCCGCAACGTGTGGCATGGGACGTGGCAAGTGACAATCTGCAACGTGTGGCATGGGACGTGGCAAGTGACAATCCGCAACGTGTGGCATGGGACGTGGCAAGTGACAATCTGCAATGTGTGGCATGGGACGTGGCAAGTGACAATCTGCAACGTGTGGCATGGGACGTGGCAAGTGACAATCTGCAACGTATGGCATGGGACGTGGCAAGTGACAATCTGCAACGTGTGGCATGGGATGTGGCAAGTGACAATCCGCAACGTGTGGCATGGGACGTGGCAAGTGACAATATGCAACGTGTGGCATGGGACGTAGCAAGTGACAATCCGCAACGTGTGGCATGGGACGTGGCAAGTAACAATCCGCAATGTGTGGCATGGGACGTGGCAAGTGACAATCCGCAACGTGTGGCATGTGACGTGGCAAGTGACAATCCGCATCTAGTGACAGGTGACATGGCAAGTGACAATCCGCAACGTGTGGCAGGTGACAGTGGCAAGTGACACGCTCGGGGCTCCCACTGATTCTATGGTGAGTTGAACCATTTCATTTTTTATAACCATGTAATAATGCGCTTCAATCATCCCGACACCATAACAACCATGGTGCTATGATGATTGAAGCGCTAACACCAGCCATTTCCCCGTTAAATTTACCCCCAAAAAAAGGTATTTTCTGGCAGTGCCCCTCCCGAGACTAGGCTCTGGATCCGCCCCTGGCTCTGACCATCTCTTGTGCCCACACAGCCTCTGCTCTGACCATCTCCTGTGCCCACACAGCCTCTGACCATCTCCTGTGCCCACACAGCCTCTGACCATCTCCTGTGCCCACACAGCCTCTGACTATCTCCTGTGCCCGCAGCCTCTGACCATCTCCTGTGCCCGCAGTCTCTGACCATCTCCTGCCCAGTGCCCGCAGCCTCTAAACCATCCCCTGCCCGCAGCCTCTGACCATCCCCTGCCCGCAGCCTCTGACCATCCCCTGCCCAGTGCCCACAGCCTCTGACCATCTCCTGCCCGCAGCCTCTGACCATCTCCTGCCCGCAGCCTCTGACCATCTCCTGCCCGCAGCCTCTGACCATCTCCTGCCCGCAGCCTCTGACCATCCCCTTACCTTAGTGTATTCACTCTGCGGAAGGTGGCCTCTGGTCACCAGAGTGCCCACCACATCAGAGTTCCTGGCATTCCCCTTTAAATCAAAGTCTGCAGGATTGCCCCTTACAGTGCAAAGGGGAACTCAATCTGCGGACCCTGATGTAATTGGGAACTCTGATGTAAAGGGAACACAGTGGACTCTGATATAAGGTGGTCTCTGGTCACCAGAGCCTCCCCTTACATCAGAGTTCCCCCTTAGATCATGATCTGCAGCGTTCCCCTTTACATAAGAGTTCCCTTTCACTGTAAGGGGGATCCCTGCAGACTCTGATGTAAGGAGGGAACCTAGTGCTAGCTGGGTTATAGTAACCTAACCTTCATGTCAATGGAGAAATATGTTTTTTAACTTTTGTTTAGCTTAAACACATTGCTAATAGCACTAGCTATATGTTTATAGTTCAAATATGTATCCTTGCACTGTTTAGCACTGAAAATAGTAACTGTAGGTACTTTTTTGCAGCGCCAGTAAAAAATGCGGATCTGTCAGTAATTTTCATGATTTTTGCCAGTGAAAAAGTGGTGCCGTTTGTAAATTTTGTCATCCTGCCAGTAAATTTCACTTCAGTGGGTTGGCAACACTGCATGCAACCAACCCAGCCAGCTAATTCACGCTGGGGACCCGCCGCACATGCTCAATGCGACCAGTTGTAGTCTGGGAAACTAAAGACGCTAGACCGTGAGGGCTGCCGACACCATGGAAACCAATGAGGTTGGTCATTGAATGCCCATCCGCTGTATGTCTCAACACATCAAGCTGCTACATGGAGAGGGGGAGGAAGGAATCTAAAAAAAGCGTGCAAGAGTGAAAAGTGTGAAAAACTTCAATGCAGCCTGTTCAGTGCCCATCAACTCAGCCTGTTCAATGCCCATAAATGCAGCCTGGTTAATGCCCATAAATACACCCCGTTCAATGCCCATAAATGCAGCCTGTTCAGTGCCCAAAAATACAGC
Organism: Aquarana catesbeiana; assembly: GCF_042186555.1. Classification (NCBI taxonomy): domain Eukaryota; kingdom Metazoa; phylum Chordata; class Amphibia; order Anura; family Ranidae; genus Aquarana; species Aquarana catesbeiana. The sequence goes on along the minus strand of NC_133332.1, from coordinate 253,760,657 downwards.
TTGTTCAATGCCCATCAGCTCAGCCTGTTCAATGCCCATAAATGCAGCCTGGTTAGTGCCCATCAGCTCAGCCTGTTCAATGCCCATACATGAAGCCTGTTCAGTGCCCATCTGCTCAGCCTGTTCAGTGCCCATCTGCTCAGCCTGTTCAGTGCCCATCTGCTCAGCCTGTTCAGTGCCCATCTGCTCAGCCTGTTCAGTGCCCATCAGCTCAGCCTGTTCTCTGCCCATCAGCTCAGTCTGTTCAATGCCTATAAATGCAGCCTGGTTAGTGCCCATCAGCTCAGCCTGTTCAATGCCCAAAAATACAGCCTGGTTAGTGCCCATAAATACACCCTGTTGAATGCCCATAAATGCAGCATGTTCAGTGCCCAAAAATACAGTTTGTTCAATGCCCATCAGCTTAGCCTGTTCAATGCCCATACATGAAGCCTGTTCAGTGCCTATCTGCTCAGCCTGTTCTCTGCCCATCAGCTCAGCCTGTTCTCTGCCCATCAGCTCAGCCTGTTCTCTGCCCATCAGCTCAGCCTGTTCTCTGCCCATCAGCTCAGCCTGTTCAATGCCCTCATCAGCTCAGCCTGTTCAGTGCCCTCATCAGCTCAGCCTGTTTAGTGCCCTCATCAGCTCAGCCTGTTTAGTGCCCTCATCAGCTCAGCCTGTTTAGTGCCCTCATCAGCTCAGCCTGTTTAGTGCCCTCATCAGCTCAGCCTGTTTAGTGCCCTCATCAGCTCAGCCTGTTTAGTGCCCTCATCAGCTCAGCCTGTTTAGTGCCCTCATCAGCTCAGCCTGTTTAGTGCCCTCATCAGCTCAGCCTGTTTAGTGCCCTCATCAGCTCAGCCTGTTTAGTGCCCTCATCAGCTCAGCCTGTTAATGCCCTCATCAGCTCAGCCTGTTTAGTGCCCTCATCAGCTCAGCCTGTTTAGTGCCCTCATCAGCTCAGTCTGTTTAGTGCCCTCATCAGCTCAGCCTGTTTAGTGCCCTCATCAGCTCAGCCTGTTTAGTGCCCTCATCAGCTCAGCCTGTTTAGTGCCCTCATCAGCTCAGCCTGTTTAGTGTCCTCATCAGCTCAGCCTGTTTAGTGCCCAGCAACTCAGCCTACCCTGGAGGAGTGAAGTCGGATTATACAGAGCAGGGATCTCCTGTTTACCCCCGCATGGCCGCTGTCCTCAGACGAAGTCCTGCTTCTAATGATAAACGTCACCAGTGTGCTGCCTATCATAGGAGCTGGCCCAGAAGGTGGGACCTGGGGGAGGGGCGCCGCTGCACTGGATCAACATTTCACAGCCCAGGCAAATAAAGAATAGGGTGACCAGACATCCCCGGCCCTGCAAAGCAGGCACAAAACCATGGAAAGACTTCCGGGAACAGTGTCCTCAATCCGGGGACTCTCCCGGAAACCGGGAATGTCTGGTCACCCTACTGTAATGCACACAGTAATCTGGACAGTGGTCTGAGGGAAGGCCTGTAATGTACACACTCACAGTGCTCTGCTCTGGATGGTTGTGAGTCGGGACTCTCGTCGTAGTGCAGATTGCTGCTCTGGACAGTCATCTGAGGAGGCCTGTGATGCTGCACACTAACTGCTAAGCATGGAGCTCTGTGGAAACTGGAAGTTAGTTCACGTGGGTAAATGTCCCTGCCTCACATTTTTGTTTTTGTTTGTTAAAGCGAAATTGATTTTCGTCATAGTTTTCGTCGGTGGACGAAAAAGTGGTGTACTTTTCGTTTTTGTTTTCGTCGCTGCAAAAATACAGCTGACTAAAATTTTGGCGAAAATGTTTTCGTTGGCTAAATTAATACTAGTTATGTGTGCATCTCATTACTAAAGATCTCTTTGTTGCTTATCCCTGCTTTGCAGGGGTAAGAAATAGAGAGATTGTTCCCTCTGTACAGAGCTCTGTGTTGATTGTCAATACATAGCTCTGGGCCGTGATTGGACAAGGTCAATCAGCAGGTCCTGGCCATGAATTATTGACCAGTACCTGCTGACAGACTCCCGCTGTGTGCAATCACAGATACAGGAACCATGGAAGAAGAAGAAGCCATGAGAAAAGTCATCATCACATGGTTCTGTGCTTGGCGTGGTCAGAATGGAAACCGACAACTGGGAACTGGCTGGATCACCAGCTATTTGGGAGGAAACAACCAGACACTATACTACATAAAATGTAACCTAACTGCATATACATATTTGCAATAACATGTGTTTCAGTAACGTACACTTTGGGCCAGCTTCACACTGCTGTCATCTAATTTTGATTTGGCTTTCAGTGTGATTATTTAGTGCTGCTTGGATGCAACTTGTATAAGGTTTGTACATTCTATGGGGCTAAAATAGTACTGGAATCTCACCAAAAGGTAGAACCTTTTCCAAAATTGCACAGTGCTAAGACACATTTTTTAACGAATTCCGAACAAATTTTTTCATTTGGAAGCCCATTTAAACAAATATTTCCGAATATTAGAAAATTTGTAAATTCGAAGATTCGGAAATTCGGAAACCCGAAAATCTGAAATAATAACTAACTAATAACAACTTACCTATAATCTAATAGTTATTGGAATTTCCTTTCAAATTTAGCTGTGAACGTAACAAATTCAAATTTATCCGAAGTTATGAATTATCTGAAATAACGAATGCCGTATCTAAACGAATGGAATGTAATGAACTATTAATAATAAATAACAATAATAATAATAAAAACATTTTATTATTATTTATTAATTTGTTCCGTTCCATTTGTTTAGATGCAGCATTCTTTATTTCAGATAATTTGTAACTTTGGATAAATTTGTATTCATTACGTTCGCTAACAGCCAAATTTTGAAAGGAAATTCCAATGCCTTTAATTTAATAGTTAGTTATTTTTAATCAGTTAGCTAGTATTAAAACACGAAAATTCAAAAGAATAATTAACTAACTAAAAATAACTAGTTAGTTATTCTTTCAAATTTTCAGACTTTCTTTTTTATTTTCGAATTTTCAAATTTACGTATTTACGTAATGTGATCGTAATGCAATCATAATAAATGAATAATGAAAAAAACCAAAAACGAGCGAAACGAAAATGAACAAATTTTTCGGCAGTGCACATGTCTAGAAAAAAGTAGCTGTAAATTCGTAAATTCAAAAATTCGTAAATCCGAAAATAAAAAATAAAATCTGAAAATTCCAAAGAATAATGAACTAACCAGTTATCTTTAGTTAGTTAATTATTCTTTCAAATGTTCGGATTTTATTTTCGAATTTACAAATTTTCGAGTAATCGTAACGGATGAAAAATGAAAAAAAAAAAAAAAAAAAAAGAATGAAACGAAAACAAACACATTTTTCGGCAGCGCACATGTCTAGAAATAAGTAGCTATAAAACAACTGACTGGTTGGCATGTTGATGAAAGTGAAAAACCTCTTTAATGTGGTCAGAAATAACTTCAACTATACAGGAGTGTAAAAAGAGCACTTTGTCTCCATCTAGTGTAAGGAAAACAGTTAACATTTTAAAGACCTGAAGCCACTTTGTTGATACATTAACCACTTGACCTCTGGAAGATTTTACCCTGGAAGATTCCCCCCCCCCCCCCCCTTCATGACCAGGTCATTTTTTGCGATTCGGCACTCCGTCGCTTTAGCTGACAATTGCACGGTCGTGCGACACTGTACCCAAATAAAATTGAGGTCCTTTTTTCCCCACAAATAGAGCTTTCTTTTGTTATTTGATCACCTTTTTTATTTTTTGCGCTATAAACAAAAAAAGACCGACAATTTTGAAAAAACAATATTTTTTACTTTCTGCTTTAAAACATATCCAATAAAAAAAAAATGTACAAAATCTAATTTCTTTCATCAATTTAGGCTAATCTGTATTCTGCTACGTATTTTTGGTAAAAAGAATCCCAATAAGCGTATATTGTTTGGTTTGCGCAAAATTTATAGCGTCTATAATTTATGGGATATTTTTATTTTCTTACTAGTAATGGCAGCGATCAGTGGCTTATAGTGGGACTGCGATATTGCGGCGGACATTCTGACACTTTTTGGGGACGAGTGACGCTAATACAGTGATCAGTGCTAAAAAAAATATGCACGGTCACTGTTAATGGGTTAACATCAGGGGCGATCAAAGAGGTAACTGTGTGCCTAGCCAGTGTTTTGCTACAGTGCTTTTACTAGGGGAAGATGTTAAATTTATTCCCGGATTTGCAGGAACACAGGATCCATGCTTTCCCTACAGACAGAACGGCGATCTGCCTTGTTTACATGGGCAGATTGCAGTTCCATGTCTCTAACGATCGGCGGGTGCTGGAGGACATCGGGTACCGCGCAACCACCGATCGGCTTCTGCTGTGTGTAATCACAGTGGAAGCGAGCTGCTGGCGGCACGCATGCATGCCTGAAAGTGTCAGATCACTTATCCCCTTAGCATGGACTGTACACACATATGTGGCCTCGGCTTGAAGGGATTATACCAGGGATGATGCCTGCAGGCATCACCCTGGTACCGTTTTTTTAGAGTGGGCGGACGGCTCTTTAGGGATAACAACCGATGCGGCTAAAAGCCGCTCAGCTGTTATCCTAAAGGTGCGGGAGGGGACAGCCCCCCTCCTGCCGCCTTCCACTGCTCTTCCCAGGCCTCCCGTGCCACCGGGAGACCCGATCCTCGATCCGGCACTTCCGCCGGCTAGAGTAAGACCGGAACAAAGCTGGAAATGGCTTTGATCGGGACTATGTAAAAAAAACGGAAGCGATGTCACAACGTCCCTTCCGGTTTACTCGGCTGCCAATGGCGCCAATTTAAAAAAAAGACTATTCAGAATCGCCAATTTTGGCAATCTGAATACCTTGAAGTGCAAAGGAGGGATTGGGGGTCTTTTAGACCCCGGATCCCTCCATAAAGAGTACCTGTAAATAAATAAAATTAAAAAAATTGTTTAAAGCGTCCCGCGAGCTCGCGCAGCAAAGAAACCGCATGTGTAAGTCTCGCCTGCATATGTAAACGGTGTTCAAATCACACATGTGAGGTATCGCCGCGATCGTCAGAGCGAGAGCAATATTTCTAGCAAAAGACCTCCTCTGTAACTCTAACCTGGTAAGTGTTCATTTTTTTTTTAAAGAGTCGCCTATGGAGATTTTTAGGTACTGTAGTTTGTCGTCATTCCCCGAGCGTGTGCAATTTCAAACCATGACATGTTGGGTATCTATTTACTTGGCGTAACATCATCTTTCTTAGTATACAACAAAAATTGGGCTAACTTTATTTTTTTTTAATTCATGAAAGTGTTTTTTTTTTTCCCCAAAAAATTGCGTTTGAAAGACCGCTGCGCAAATGCCATGTGACATAAAATATTGCAACAATCACCATTTTATTCTCTAGGGTCTCTGCTAAAAAATATATATATAATGTTTGGGGGTTCTAAGTAATTTTCTAGCAAAAAATACAGATTTTAACTTGTAAGCAACAAATGTCAGAAATCCCTTGACGATGTCTATCTGAGACGAAACGTACGTTGGATGGTTGATGCGCTGACGTCATCGCTGAGTACCTCGTCCCGAACGGGTGTCTGTAAGTCGGCCGGCTGCTGTTGATGTTTTTTACTTAAATGCTTTTACCTGCATCTTTCACGTAAGTGCAATTTTTAATCTTTAATAAACCTGGGTCTTACTGATTCACACTATGGAGAGCCGTTTTTTTTTCTCTTCGGTTCCCCCCTACTGACTGTCGTACCAGACGGAGCCACTCTGTCTGTCTTTGGTCCTATACTGGAAAGCCGTGGTGTGACGCTACTAGTGATTGAACGTCAGGTTGCCATACAAGCTTATTTAAGCTTGCCTTCTGGTAAGCGTGTAATTCACACGGTGGTGGATTTCCTTGCATGTTGGTGTCTGTGTGATCGATTAACTTCATTGTTCACTTTCTGTGAATACCTTGGATATTTCATTCACAGACTTCTTACTATTATACTCACATTTCCTATTGTTGGGACTATTCATTTTATTTTTGTTGAACCACTTTTTTATGGTATTTAACAATAATATTGCTTGTTTTGGTACACTATTTTTTATTTATTGATTCAATTATTCACTTATTTTCAATATATATTTTTCTCACTTTTATTTTTGTAGCGCTGCTCACGTTTTTATATTAGAAATAGGCATAGGCATGAAAGGGTTAAACGTAATCCGGCGCACAGGTGCCGCCCTGTAGTAGTGAAGCTGCTAAAGCCAGTTCAGCTCCAGAGCAATTTTTTTTTTCCCCGCATACATGAAAAAAATATTAATTTTTCTTGGCAATAAAATTAATTAAACCTCCCAGAACATTATATATTTTCTGAAAGCAGAGGCCCTGTCGAATGAAAAGGTGATAGGTGCAAATTTTTGTTTCACATGATATTTGCTTAACTGTTTATTAAACGCTAATTTCCAGGAACTAAATATAATAAAATGAATTTTATTGCAAAACCACATTCTATAATACCCATTTTTGGTTAAAATATAAAAGATGAGGTTGCATCGAATAAATAGATACCAAATATGCCATGTCTTAAAATTGCGTGTGCTTGCGATATCGCCAAAAACTATGATGCCCAAAAAAATCTCCATAAGGTGACGCTTTAAAAGGAGTTTACAGCTCATCAGTTTAGCATTAACTAGTAGCTCTTGTGCTAGAATTATTGTTCTCACTCTGTAGTTTGCGGGGATGATGTGTGGTGCGACCACGGTTTACATGCGCGTGCATTTTATTTATTACATTTTTTTTTTTTTACAACTTTTTTATTTTCTTTTTATAGTTATTTTTACTTGATTGCTATCAAAAGGGGTTAATAAACCCCTATGTTATAGCATTGGGCAGGTGACAGGTACTCTTTATGGGAGACATTAGGGGTCTAATAGACCCCAATGTCTCCCCTGCCCTGCCCATCACAGATAGGCTTGGTTAGATGCACCCCCTGGCTGTGCTGGCCAGGAAAGAGTACATCTGCAACCGGAAGTGACATCACTTCTGGTTTCATTGTTTGCAGGTGAGACCGAGGCATGGGTTTGACACGGTCTCACTGCAGTCTCTCCCCCCCCCCCCCCCCCACCGGCTGTGTTCCTGGGCACTGGCAAGCATGGGACAGCCCGGGAACCACGGGCGGAGGGGGGCCGCCGGCGGGAGGGTGGGAGAGGCACCCATCACTTTAATTTTCACTTTGTGGCCTCAGAGCCAGGTGAACAAATCACACACAAGCTCTTTCCACAACTTCCTAGATTCCATGCATGCTTTGCATGCTCCTCTTATGCTGTTTACTTTCCATTTCTAAGGACTACATATCCCATAGTACCTTGCTGCTTGCAAGCAGTGCTTCCTCTACTGACTCCGCCTCTTGAAACGAATGATTGTACTACTCTTATTAAACTGAACGATCTTGGCGTTTGCAAATGTATTTCGTGAACATCCCCACACATTTACTTCCTTGAATTCTGACATGCATTCACTATGCCTTATGAGTTGGCACTGCTTTGTCACACATTTCACAGAGTCTGCCTTCTGAAATACAGAGGTGCTGAGAGCAGGAGTTTCAGGAGGCGGAGTCAGTATATAAATCACTCCTTGCAGGCAGCAAGGTACCATGGGATATGTAGTCCTTAGAAATAGAAAGCAAACTGCAGAGGAGAAGCTGGGGGGGGGAGGGGGCTTGTCATTGTGAGTGAAGTGAAGAAGATTATCTGAACTTTTATTTGCAGATAAAGGCACCATTAACCACTTCAACACCGGGCACTTTCACCCCCTTCTGCCCAGGCCGATTTTCCGCTTTCAGCGCTGTCACAGTTTAAATGACAATTGCGCATTCATGCAACACTGTACTCGTATGAAAATTTTTATCATTTTGTTCACACAGATAGAGATTTCTTTTGGTGGTATTTAATCACTACTTGGTTTTTTGAAAATAAGTAAGTTTTCTCCTGCACTGACAGGCACTGATGAGGCTGCACTCATGAGGTTGCACTGATGATGAGACACTAATTTGCAGCACTGATAGGCAGCACTGATGGGCACTGATAGGCACCAATGATGGGCACTGATAGACGGCACTGATGGGCCATGATGGGCGGCACTGATGAGAAGGCAATGACAGGCATTACTGATGGGCACTGATAGGCAGCACTGATGAGGAGGCACTGACAGGCATTACTAATGGGCATTGATTACCATCCCTGGTGGGCACTTGTGGGCATCCTTGATGGGTCTGCACTAATAATCAATGTGCTGATTATCAGCACAGACCCCCCTTGTCAGGAGAGCTGATTATCGGCTCTCCTCTACTCACGCACTGTCAGCGCAGATAGAGGTAATGCCGATAACCGGCACTTCCTGGTCACGATGTGATCAGCTATGATTGGATACAGTGGATCACATGGTAAAGGGCCTACATCATAGCCTATGACGTAGCTTATTGCCAAGATCAGAGATGTGGTGTGACAGAGAAACACACCGCACTACCGATTGGGGCATGCACGAGCCGCTTATGCTGCTGGACGTCATATGACGCCAAGTCAGGATAATGAAACCCCCGCCCGGCTGATGTCACCGCCAGCTCCCAAACCCAAGATGGCAGCGCCGGGGACCTGCAGTGGCAAGAAGAATTGTCTGTGAAAAGACAGCATTGAAATCCATGGACTGGTAAGTACCTTCTTTTTAATTTCTTTGCGACGAAGGTATGCAAATATGCGGCCTCAAAGCGGGTGGGCCTTGACGCCGAGTGGCAAAACCAGCTGTGCTGAAAGCATGCGCCCTGCCCGCTCCTGGCATAGTTACCGGCGGCTAACAGAAAGTTTTCCAAATATGTGACAGTCAATCACAGTGGTCACATGATCATAAACCCTGCCTCCTGGTATCTAAAACCTCTGAAAGGGAAGAGGGGCGCTGGCGCCAAGGGGTTAAAAGTCAGCAGCTACAGCATTGGTAGCTACTGGCTTTTAATTTTTTTTTTTTTTAAAACATAGCGGTCGATTCACTAAACTTTACCGCATACGATAAGGGTATCATATTACTCTATTTACTGCATGCAATAATTTATGCAAATGAGTAATATGATACCCTTATCGCATGTGGTAAATAAAGTCCAATTCATAAAAAAAAAAAATAATTATGCAGTATTTACCGGATGATGGAAAACTTTTGCATAAAAAGCTCCTAAGTCCAAATCACAAACGGACCAGAGCGTAAAAAAGCATGCGATATTTACCACCAGGCTTTAGCTGGTTGTATCACTTGCGGTATTTGTCAAAAAACAATTCGGGGCCGGGGGACCCCCAGGTTGTTTTTTTGACAAATAGCTGGTAGCTAAGAGCGGGCCGGGAAGGCGGCCACTGCATCCTAACAACTGATAACTCATCAGCTGTCAGCGGGCTTCCCCATTGACAGCTGATTTTAAAAAAACATGCCAACAATTAAAACGTATGAAAAAAAAAAAAACACAAAGAGTGGGGTTCCCTTGGGTCCCCTTCGGGTCTGGTACGGATTTTAAGGTTAACCCCACGCCAAAATAAATTTTTGAAAATTCTTTTGGCGTGGGGCCCCTCACAAAATCCATACCAGACCCTTATGCAACCCAGCAGGTCAGGAAAAGGGGGGGGGGGCAAGCGAGTGCCCCCCTTCTAAACCATACCAGGCCTTATACCTTCAACATTTGGAGGTGGGTGCTTGAATGAATGAATGATTTGTAAAGCGCTGCAAATGCGAACTGAATCGCCTCAAGGCGCTGCTTTGGAGCAGGGAGAATGGTGAATGTGTAGGGGTACTATCCCCATAGGCATTTACATAGAGGGGGCTGGGATCTGGAGGCCCCCTTGTGAAAGGGGGCTTCTAGATTCCAATAAGTCCCCTGCCCGCAGACCCCCACAACCACAGGCCAGGGTTGTGGGGGCGAGGCCCTTGTCCCCATCACCATTGGGACAAGGTGCTTTGTGGTGGGGGGGCAGAGCCCCCCTTGCCCCAAAGCACCCACCCCTCCATGTTGAGGGCATGTGGCCTGGCATGGTTCAGGAGGGGGATGGCGTCAACCCACCCCCCTTTCCCGACCTGCCAGCCTGCATGCTCGGATAAAGGTCTGATATGGATTTTGGGGGCCTCACGCCATTTATTTTGACGTGGGGTTCCCCCTGAAATCTATACCGGACCCAAAGGGCCTGGTATGGACTGGGGGGGGGGGATCCCATGTTTATTTTTTTTCATACTTTTTAATTGTCTGTATTTTTTTTTCACAATCAGCTGACAGCGGGGAAGCCTGCTGACAGCTGATGAGCCATCGGTTGTGAAGGACGCGGCGGCAGACTTCTCAGCCCGCTCCTTAGCAACCGGCTATTTGTCAAAAAACAGCCTGGTTGTCCCCCGACCCCCCCCCCCCCAGCTGTTTTTTTAACAAATCCCGGCCCGCTCATTAGCAACCAGCTCAATGCGGTCAATTATCGCTAAATCTAACAAATACCATATTCGGTATTTAATGCAAAATTTTCAGTGAATTGAACTTTCACAACTGATTTACCGCATGCAGTATTTTACCGCATTTTATTTGTCATTATTTAACTCTTAGTGAATCGACCTTCATAGTAAAGTTCCTCTTTAAACAATCTGAAGAGACTATTTATCCCTGATTTGTGCTGATACGAGAATGTTGGAGAAACTTTTTTTATTTAAAGCTGAGCTTCAGGCACACAAACTTTTATTTGAATATATTCTTCAATAACTACAAAGGATATAAATCCACTTTGTGGTAAAAGTATCGGTGACAAACCTGAGCAGAGCTGTGGGAGGAGGTCCTGCAAGCCCCACCCACTACAGGGTGCCTACAGAAAATGACAGGAGGGGGCGGAGACAAGACCAGTCACCCTCCACAAGGAGAGTCGGGTCTTTATTCCATGTAGCTCCTGCACAGAGGCAACGTTTTTTTTACACTGGATTACTGCACAGATCTGGAAGAAATACACACAGCTCACCAAGATTCAAGTAAGAATACACATGACTCTTGTATTTAAAATAATATTTGCTTTAAATATACATGGCTTGCAACATAATATAACTCTCTTTGGAATTATTGGAATAGCAAAAAAGGACCAATATATAGTGAAGCAAGAAATATTTACTATCAGTGGTGGCTGGTGCTCAAAATTTTTGGGGGGGCGCAAACATTTTTTGAAAAAAAATAATCAATTGCAGCCACTGTGCCCATCAAACGCTACCACTGTGCCATCAATTGCAGCCACTGTGCCCATCAAACGCTACCACTGTACCATCAATTGCAGCCACTGTGCCCATTAAACGCAGCCATAAATGCTGCCACTGAGCCCATTAAATGCTGCCAGCGTGCCCATCAAATGCTGCCAGTGTGCCCTTGAATGCCCCCAGTGTGACCCCCGCCCGCTCGCCGTCTGCCCGGCACTTGCCCTGTCTTGGTGGGGCAGCGGGTGACGGCGACGAGCGTACTTCTTCGTGCGTCTCCTGCTGTCCTCCTCTCCCGTCCTCTCCTCCTGATAGGCGTCCAATAGCGGCGCCTGTCATTTCAGCCAATCGGGTGACGGGTAACAGACCCGAGCACCCGATTGGCGGAGAGGCAGTTTAGTGTTAGGAAAGCGAATATTCGTTTGCTTTCCTAACACAAATCTGAGTGACCTGCGAGCGCCCAGCATGGTGCTTCAAAAACACCCCCCGCCGCTGATATTCAGGCGCCCTGCGCCCGAAAAGGGGCCAGGCTCCTGAATAGGGGGTGGCAGCAGCGACCATAGATAGATTATGCAATGCATGAATCTATCTATCGGTCATAGAGGGGGTGGCAGGAGAGAGGGGGCGGCGCCCGTGCACCCTTAATGCACGGGCAGCCACTGTTTACTATTGGGACATTTGGAACATAAGAGTTTGAGCTCTATAGATAAAGAAATGATATTGCTCCAAAGAATGGCCATATTAGCTCATCTCCTAGTCCAGTGGTCTCCAAACTGTGGCCTGGGGGCCGGATGTGGCCCTGTGCTTGCCTTTATGTGGCCCTTGAGGCATTCCTCCCACTGACACTAACTATTTCTCCCTCTAATACCAAAGATAGGGCATTGTTTACTGGGCACCGTCTGCCCCCCCTAAAGTCTGAAGGACAGTAAACTGGTCCTTTCTTTAGGAGTCCCCTGCCCTAGACTGTTCATTGACCCAGAAGAATGATTGTTGCTGTGTGCCTGGCTGCCCTTGCACTAATCTGGGAAAGTAACCCGGGACAATCATCTGCCCCTTTTGGGGGTGAGCACTACAGTAACATGCAGGCTGAGAGGGCAAGAATGACAGCTTTCACCAGTGCCTTCCCACAAAGGTTTTTTTGTTTTTTTTTAATAACAAAGTCCTTTTTAACCTCTTCAATACCGGGCACTTTCCACCCTTCTTGCCCAGGCCAATTTTCAGCTTTCAGCGCTGTCGCTTTTTAAATGACAATTGCGCGGTCATGCTACACTGTACCCAAACTAAATTTTTATCATTTTGTTCCCATAAATAGAGCTTTCTTTTGGTGGCATTTGATCACCTCTGCTGTTTTTATTTTTTGCTAAACAAATAAATAAAGACCAAAATTTTTTTTTTTTTTTTTTTTTTACGTTTTTCTTTGTTTTTGTTATAAAATTTTGTAAATAAGTACGTTTTCTCCTTCACTGCAGCTGCACTGATGGGCACTGATAAGGTGGCACCAATGAGATGGCACTAATGAGGTGGCACTGATGGGCACTGATATGCGGCACTGATATGCGGCACTGATGGGCACTCATAGGTGGCACTGGTGGGCACTGATAGGCGACACTGCTGGGCACTGAAAGGCAGCACTGGGCATTGATGGACACTGATGGCTGGCTGGCACTGGATTTCACTGATGGGCATCACTGGTGGCACTGGTAGGCATTTTTCACTGGCACTGATTGGCAGCTGCCTGGGCACTGATTGGCATTTCCCTGGTGGTCTAGGGTGGCATACCTGGTGGTTCAGTGTGGTGGCCATGCCTGGTGGTCCTGGCGGCATCCTGGTGGTCCTGGGCAGGCATTTAAGGGGGGGGGCTGCGCTGATAAACAATCAGCGCAGACCCCCCCTGTCAGGAGAGCAGCCAATCGGCTCTCCTCTACTCGCGTCTGTCAGATGCGAGTGAGGAAAAGCTGATCAACGTCTCTTCCTGTTTACATCGTGATCAGCCATGATCTGTCAGAGACTCTTTACCTAGATCGGAGTTGCGTTGTGTCAGACTGACACTCCGCAACAACCATCGCCGCGATGTGCGCTCCCGGGGGGAGCGCAGCGGCTTGATATCCTGAGAACGTCATATGATGTCCGGTCAGGATATCACAACCACTTTGCCGACGTCATTTTGCTATATGGCGAGCGGCAAGTGGTTAAAAGCAAGCCTGTCACTTGGATGATTGTGTTTAAGAGAGAAAAGGACCTAAAAGTACAAACTTCAAGATGCTTCTAGGTACTATTATGCTGACCATACACTATATGAAAAATCGTCCGGTCAAGTTCAGTGTAAATGACAAATCGGTTGTTTAGAGCGAACGACTCTACCATCATGCATTTTCAAAATTTGAACCATACTATGCCATACTATGCCATGATTTAACGTTCGAGGACTTGGTTTGGGGAAGTGATGTACTATCTGACCTTTCACACCTGTACATTTCCTGTGGGGGTGGTCGATAGTTTGTGTTAGCAGGAAATATTTTATCGCGGTCGTTTGCACAGCGAATATTCGTTTATTCGCTATGAAGCATGTAGACGAAACACAAAACATTGCTGTTGCAATGCTGGGAGTGCTAGCCATACAAGAAATGGAGAAAGAGAGCAAAATAAATGGAGAAGAGAGGAACAGCGTTTTTCCCACATGAAAATACCACTTGCCGACCGCCGCACGCCGATGTATATCCCTTTTTTGGGGACAGATATCGTTTTTATGGCAGCAGCTAGCTGCCATAACCCCGGTATCCCCGTTTTCAGCCGGTGGTCAGCTACAAGATAAAAGTGGTCTCTGCGCCGGATTCGCCACGAGATCCCTTTTATCGGTTGCGGGAAAAGGCCCACCCCCTCCCGCCACGATCCGGTGCTCTCCGCCGCTTAACAGAGCCGTCGGCAGCGGCGGAGGCGATCGTGTCTATCTCCTGCAGGGCGGAAACGACGTCAAAACGACACTTCCACCCATATGTCTTAATGGCACGTTTTTTTTCAATGTCATTTTTTTAAATTTCTTTTTTTTTTTTTTTTTTTTAAAGCGTTTTAGTGTAAATATGAGATGTGAGGTCTTGTTGACCCCAGATCTCATATTTAAGAGGACCTGTCATGCTTTTTTCTATTACAAGGGATGTGACACATATTATTTTTTTTTTTTTTTTAAACTGTGTGAAAAAAAAATAAAATCATGTAAAATAAATAAGAAAAATAATTTTTTTTTTTTTTTAAATGCCCTGTCCTGACAAGCTCGCACGCAGAAGCGAACGCATACGTGAGTAGAGCCTGCATATGAAAACGGTGGTCAAACGGTGGTCAAATCACACATGTGAGGTATCGCCGCGATCGTTAGAGCGAGCGCAATAATTCTAGCCTTAGACCTCCTCTGTAACACAAAACATGCAACCTGTAGAATTTTTTAAACGTCGCCTATGGAGATTTTTGAGGGTAAAAGTTTGACGCCATTCCACGAGCGGGCGCAATTTTGAAGTGTGACATGTTGGGTATCAATTTACTCGGCGTAACATTATCTTTCACAATATAAAAAAAAATTGGGCTAACTTTACTGTTGTCTTATTTTTTTTATTCCAAAAAAAAAAAACGCGCTTGTAAGACCGCTGCGCAAATACGGTGTGAAAAAGAGTATTGCAATGACTGCCATTTTATTCTCTAGGATGTTATAAAAAAATATATATAATGTTTGGGGGTTCTAAGTAATTTTCTAGCAAAAAAAAAATGTTTTAAACATGTAAACTTCTAAATTCCAAAACGAGGCTGGTCCTTAAGTGGTTAAGAACTATGTACGTATGCCAGATGACTGCTTTCAACATCTATTAGGATTGGTGTTACCACTAATTACCAAACAAGACACAGTTTTGAGACGCTCCATAACTCCAGACCAGAGACTCATCGCAACCTTACGTTACCTAGCCACCGGTAGGAGTTTGGAGGACCTAAAGTTCAGCACGGGGATCTCTGCACAGTCATTGGGAGGCTTAATTCCTGAAACCTGTGAAGCCATCATAAACGTCTCAAAAAATGAATATTTTAAGGTAAATCTTTTAAAAATATTTGTTGAAAATAAAACTAATTAGACAGAACAAATGTGGTTTAGGCCCCACCACAGCCTGACAACAGTATATTGATAGATAGTTTCATTTTGCACCATGTTATGCAATCGTTTAACTGCGCACATAAATTCAAACTCAAAAAAATGAGTTGTCAAATAAAACCATAACAGTTTGTCAGTTGTCATCATGGACAGACTAATCTCAAAAAACAAATTATTCTAAACCTGACATAGTAAAAATGTGTTCAAAAAAGAATGATGGCATATTTTGCTTAAATGTAAACCTCACTACCCAAACACACAGTATCTCACAAAAGTGAGTACACCCCTCACATTTTTGTAAATATTTTATTATATCTTTTCATGCGACAACACTGAAGAAATGGCACTTTGCTACAATGTAACGGCGACAGGGGCGGACTGACCCTTCGGGCACTTGGGCACTGCCCGAGGGCCCCATGCCACTAAGGAGCCCCATCAGGGTTGCCAGCCTCAATAAAACCAGGGACAGTATGTAAAAATCTGTGTTTTTTTTATAAATCCCAAGATTATAGCTGCCCCGCCTCTCCAGTACCTTTTCAGTGTCTGTGTGTATACTGTGTGTCTGTGTGTGTATACTGTGTGTCTGTGTGTGTGTATACTGTGTGTGTATACTGTGTGTCTGTGTGTGTATACTGTATATGTGTGTGTCTGTGTGTGTGTATACTGTATGTGTGTGTGTGTGTGTGTGTATACTGTGTGGCCCCATAATCTTCTATTGCCCGGGGGCCCCATAATCTTCTATTGCCCGGGGACCCCATAATTTCCTATTGCCTGGGGACCCCATAATTTCCTATTGCCCGGGGGCCCCATAATTTCCTATTGCCCAGGGGCCCCATAATTTCCTATTGCCCGGGGGCCCCATAATTTCCTATTGCCCGGGGGCCCCATAATTTCCTTTTGCCCGGGGGCCCCATAAGTTGTCAGTCCGCCCCTGAACGGCGGCCACTTTAAGGGCTATAGGAGGTGCCGCTGCCGACCCACAATCGCTCCTCGGAGAGCCAGAACGGGGATCTGTCAATGTAAACAGACAGATCTGCGTTCTGACAGGGAAGTGATCAGGAACAGCGATTTCTCTCTCCTCCTTCAGTCACTACATTCCCCATACAGTTAGAAATATTCATGAGGGAACACATTTAACCCCTTGATCGCCCCCTAGTGTTTATCCCTTTCCTACCAGTGTCATTTATACAGTAATCAGTGGCTATTTTTAGCTCTGATCGCTGTATAAATGTCAGTGGTCCCAAAAAAGTGTCAAAAGTGTCCGAACTGTCCGCCGTAATGTCGCAGTCCCACTAACAATCGCAGATCGCTGCCATTACTAGTACAAAATAAATAGTAACAATGCCATAACTCTATCCCCTATTTTGTAGAAGCTATAACCTTAGCGCAAACGGTGATGCAGTGCCGTATCGCAAAATAATGGCCATTAAGGGGGCAAATCCTTCCGGTCCTTAAGTGGTTAATTATACAAATATAATTTCTTTTTGTCATTCATAGTTTAATTTGAATTTAAAGTAGGGCGGAGCTACGCGCTGACGCCATCGCGCCCCATGTGACCCGGAAGTGCGGGTGAGTGAATTTCGAGTTTGCTGGCAGACTATTTAAATCAATGCGAGATTGTATTGTATTTTATACACTGTAAGTGGCCAATTGGCTTTCTTTTTAAGAATAAATGTCATATAAATGGTATCACACTGTTGGAGTTTTCCTTTGTATGGTCCATCTCTGGTCGTATTGATCCCTCTTTGAGTGTGACTACCATAGAGTATCTGTTCCATCATCGGAGTGTCCTACAGGTTTTCCACCCTGCAGAGGTTGTTCTGCCTGCCTGTTTGACCATTCTAGTGATAGGTGGTCCCTACCATCCAGTAAGCGTGCCTGCTCACTGGGTGTGGAGTGTCATAAGAGGCCCCGCATGACTTCTTGGTGGTGGAATACCAATTTTAAAGAGGAAGTAAACCTTGATGGGTTTTACTTCCTCTTTTGCTCCCTGAAATGCATACTAGCCCATTATGTGACACTTACCTGCAAACGAATCCCGCGCTGCCCCCTGTGCAGGCCGCATCCGTCTTCACCCCTCTTCCTTCCGGGGCCGCATACTCTGGCTCTGTGACTGGCCGGAGCCGCGTGATGGCATGCGCACGGGAGCCATCAGTCACGGCACACGATGGGGAAGAAACGGCATGGAGGTCCGTTTCTTTACAGCACCGCAATGACATCATCGGTACACTACAAGGGAAATATCTCCTAAACATCGCACGTTTAGGAGATATTTCCACTACCTATAGGTAAGGATGAGCCGAACACCCCATGGTTTGGTTTGCACCAGAACATGCAAACAGGCAAAAAATTCGGACAAACACTGTTAAAGTCTATGAGGCACTAACATGAAAAACCAAAAGTGCTAATTTTAAAGGCTTATATGCAAGTTATTATCATAAAAAGTGTTTGGGGACCTGGGTCCTGCCCCAGGGGACATCTATCAATGCAAAAACAGTTTTAAAAACTGGATGTTTTTTCAGGAGCAGTGATTTTAATAATGCTTAAAGTGAAACAATAAAAATTAAATATTTCTTTAAATATCATGCCTGGGGGGTGTCTATAGTATGCCTGTAAAGTGGCGCAGTTTTCCTGTGTTTATAACAGTACCGCAGCAAAATGACATTTCTAAAGGGAAAAAAAGTCATTTAAAACTGATCGCGGCTGTAATGTATTGTTGGGTCCCGGCAATATAGATAAAACGAATTTTAAAAAAATGGCATGGGTCCCCCCCCAGTCCATTACCAGGCCCATTGGGTCTGGTATGAATATTAAGGGGAACCCAGAACCAAAATGTAAAAAAATTGCGTAGGGGTCCCCCCAAAATCCATACCAGGCCCTTCAGGTCTGATATGGATATTAAGGGGAACACTGCGCCAAATTTAAAAAACAATGACGTAGGGGTCCCCCCAAATCCATACCAGACCCTTTAGGTCTGGTATGGATTTTAAGGGGTACCCTGCAACACAATTAAAAAAATGGCGTAGGGGTCCACCCAAAATCCATACCAGTTCCTTATCCGAGCATGCAACCTGGCAGGCCGCAGGAAAAGTGGGGGACAAGAGAGCGCCCCCCCGAACCATACCAGGCCACATGCCCTTAAACATGGGGAGGGTGCTTTGGAGTTGCCCCCACAAAGCACCTTGTCCCCATGTTGATGGGGACAAGGGCCTTATCCCCACAACCCTTGCCCGGTGGTTGTGGGGGTCTGCGGGCGGGGGCTTATCGGAATCTGGAAGCTCCCTTTAACAAGGGGACCCCCAGATCCCGGCACCCCCCATATGTTTTGGTAACGGGGTACACTGTACACCTACCATTTCACAAAAAGTGTCAAAAATAGTAAAAAAGACGAGACAGCTTGGAACAAGTCCTTTATTAAAAAATAAAAAAATAAAGATGACCAACTATGTCCGTTCATCTTCTTTCATGCCGCCCGACGAACCGAAAAAAGAAAAAAAAAACCCGCAACAGCTCCGCCTCATGATGTCAGAGGAAGGCGGAGTCACCTGTTTACATCACTGAGTGTCCCCGCCCTCAGCTATATAACAGCTTTCACTGAGAAGAAGCGTCACTCGGTGGGAGTTTTTTTTATATTTTTTTTTTTTTTTTTCGGTTCTTGGGGGTGGCTTGATAGAAGATGAATGGACATCGCGGGACATTTTTATTTTTTATTTTTTAATAAAGGACTTGTCCCAAAGTGTCTCCTGTCTTTTTTACAATCTTTGACACTTTTTTTTGTGAAATGGTAGCGGTACAATGTACCCCTTACCAATTCACATGGGGGGAGGCCAGGATCTGGGGGTCCCCTTGTTAAAGGGGGCTTCCAGATTCTGATAAGCCCCTCACCTGCAGACCCCCACAACCACCGGGCAAGGGTTGTGGGGATGAGGCCCTTGTCCCTATCAACATGGGGACAAGGTGCTTTGGGGGGCTACTCCAAAGCACCCTCCCCATGTTGAGGGCATGTGGTCTGGTACAGTTCAGGAGGGGGGGCGCTCTCTCATCCCCCCCTCTTTTCCTGCGGCCTGCCAGGTTGCATGCTCAGATAAAGGTCTGGTATGAATTTTGGGGGGGGACCCCTATGCCTTTTTTTTTTTTTTTTTTTTTTTTTTTTTTTTTTTTCATTTTTGGTTCGGGGCTCCCCTTAATATTCATACCAGACCCAAAGGGACTGGTAATGGACTGGGGAGGGGGGGGGGGGGGTGACCCATGCTGTTTTTTTTTTCAATGAGTGTCATCTATATTGCCAAGACCCGACAATTCATTACAGCCGCGATCAGTTTTAAATTACTTTTGCCATAGACTTTAACGGCGTTCCGTGGCTTTTCGTATTTGCCGCGAACACCATATAATGTTCGTTGTTGGCCGAACCTCCGAACAACCAAAGTTCGGCCTGAACTTATGCTCGGACCGAATTGTTTGCTCATCCCTACCTGTAGGTAAGCCTTATTTATAGGTAAAAGTCAGGAAGGAGGGTTTACAACGACTTTAACGATCTTTTGGAATTTTATATATTTCAGTTATAAGTATTTATTTTCTGCACAACATTGAATCAATTTATGCAAGTTCACATTTATTTGCTATTTGGATGTCATTTATGCACTGTACATAATTTATATTATACTAGCGAGATTATTTTTTGCTTTACACATGTTTACCTTGTCTATATCACTGGGATTAATCATTGCAGACTTATAAGCGCTAACAATTTATTCACAGTTTATTTTAGCGCTGAAATGAAGAGCTTCCCTTCATTTCAGCTCTTCCCCTCAAATCTACAGCAACTGCACTTCCAGGTGCACTTTCAGTGCAAAGTGGATTTGCCTTTCGTAAATAACCCCCTATGTCTTTGATGCTCACCTTTTTGATACTCAATTGTCAATTAGCTATAGCCTTTTCAGTAGTTATGCCTGTTTATGATCAACATGTTTTTATTTTCTTTTTCTTTTTTTTTTCTTTTTCTCTTATGTTTGGTTTCTCTGTCTTTACTGTGCATATTATGCTTTATTTGTATTCCAACAAATTTCAATGAAAATACAATTTAAAAAAAATAAATAAAAAAGTGAGATCTGGGGTCAAAAAGACATCAGATCTCACATTTACACTTAAATGTAATAAATAGAAAACAAATTAATGAATAAAAAAAATTAAAAAAAATAAAATAAAATTCCGCTTTTAGGACCACTGGGTGGAAGTGACATTTGACGTCGCTTCTGTCATCCAATGTTATGGAGCCGAGCAGGGGGGCATCTTTCCCTCACTCGTCTCCATGTCTCAGAGGGGAGAGGACACGATCGGCTCCACCGCTACCAACGGCTCCGGTAAGCGGCGGAGCCCCCCCTCTCCCGCCCCCGATAAAAGTGATCTTGTGTCGAATCTGCCACAGAGACCACTTTTATCAGAAAGGGGACCGTCCGCCATTTAAGAATATACCGGGGTTATGGCAGCTATCTGCTGCCTTAACCCCAGTATTCTACGTCAAATTCTACGTACAACGACGGCGGGCGGTCCGCAAGTTGTTAAAATGCACAGCTGACTTGGAGAAAATGAAGATCATGTTTGCTCTGTAGTATAGACTTTAGTGAATGTTGTTGATACCCTTGTTAAAGTTTAAAAAGGTTACTAATGCTTTTTTGGGGTTGTTGAATTATTAGAGTGCTATCTGTTTTTATGGCCTTTCTTTTTTTATTTTTAAAAAAAAGTACACTGTATTGAAGCTTTGGACTTGCCATTGGTCACTTTTGGATGACGTCTGATCTTTGCACATGTAGATATGTGGCTCCAGAGCTCAGATCACAGGGGTGCATGTGCTGCCTTTCAAAATATATGCGGCACATGAACCACTGGTTCTTCTTTTTCATCTCAATGAAAAAAAAAGCAAGGTATACTATTTGCGTTTTTTGTTTTAAAGAAAGCTATTGTTATAAAATCTAAAATTTTGGGGAACAAACATTACAGTAAATCATTGCAAGGTCTGTTTTGGACACAAAAATCAGTGATCACTTTAACAAAGATATATGTATCTTGCTATTTTGTAATAATACTTTTAAACAAAAAAAAAAATATCATTATATAAAGTCATTTCAAAATTTAAAAGTTTTTAGTATGTAACATGTCGCTGGACTCTTCTGTGTGATAAAGTTTTATTATTGCAGTATTTGTTTTTTGTTTTTTTATTTTTGCTTGGTTATCTTTCTCGTGCTGTGTTTGCTCATGACTGATGGTTTGAGGATAGTCATTGATTTTAGGAACGAACGTTCCTGCAAAGGAACTGAACCTCAGGGTACTTCTTTATGTCATGCGCATTACACACACACACACGCGATTTTTTGCTGCCCGAGAATCACATTAATTTGTTGATTTTTTTTTTTCTTTTTTTGGATTTTTAACATTTTTTTTATTTATTTATTTTTCATTTGTACGGCAAAAAAATTCCAAACTTGTCCTTCATTTTTTTTTTTTTTTTTTTTTTTTTTTGGGCTCAAAAAACTCACAACCGATTAATGTTTTGTGCCCATTAACTGGCCGACAAACGAACAAACTGTTCAAATGACCGATTTTCGGTTGATTTTTCGTATAGTGTAGGGCCAGCATTAATTCTGAAGTGCTCCATGGGGTCACTGTACTCAGTACAGTATAAAGTGCCTGCGTCTGGCTCCAGAGTGGGAGCTTCACTGCACATTCTTCAAATCAGTGCTAAAGTTGATATTTGCATATTGTATAATGTGGGATCAGAGGTTGCTCAACTTTTTAGCATTTGCAAAGCACAGACAGTCAGGTTGGAAAGCCTATATGTTCATCAGGCATTGCAGAGTACTGTGTTAATCTGAACGCCACATGCATTTATGGACCTGGGCATTTATTATGCCAGGGGAGCAATGGCAACGCCAGTCTGGTTGTTGGCCAAAATAAACTCAGCTTCTGGATGTACTTTGCATCCAATGTCCATGTGAATGCTTTCTAACTGAGCCTGTATACATAATGATTAAAAAAAAAAAATGTTGGTCACCACTGGCGTCTAATTGTCAAAGCTGTAACCCTTACCTTTTGCTTTATTGCTTAGTTAATCTCTAACCCAGCGCTGATTTGCAGCCAATACAACGAGCACTGCATTTATGAATTCCTGAAAAATAGGTCTGCAGAGTAGCTGACTGCGTGCCCGTTGGTGTAGCTCAAGATGTAGGGTGCTTGTCTTGTAGCTGAAAAGTTATGTGTTTGAATCTGCATGTAGAAAAGCCCAGTTTTGTGTTTCATGAGCCATCAAATGTTTTTCAATGGTCTCATTATGTATGTTCTTATTTGGTATATAGTTCTACAGACAAGCTCCATTGCCAGATAGAGCCTGTGGTGTGTGGTGTTGGTGTGCTGCTGATGAATACAGAAACCCCTAAATTTCTTGGTTCGATTCTCTGATGTGGTAATAGTTTTATGTTTCAAAGTCTTAGAGAGTCTAGATCCATGATATAGGTGCACTAGCAACTAATCCTGATACCTTCTGGTTCTGTGGCGCAGTCTGTAAGCTCCTGAGGTTTAAATCAGAGGGTTGTAGGTTCGATTCCCATCAGAGCAAAGAAGCTTCCTCAAAGTAGCACCGAGACTTTGGGAGTTGTGTGAAGGGCGCATGAGTTTGTAAAGACTGCGATGAAGTGGTCAAGACTTGAATAAGTTGGTGGTGTGGACCACCATCAGAGGGGCTTGAGTGAACCTGTGACCCTGGAACTGGGGACAGGAATACAGTGAAGGAGATTGGCATGTTGTTGAAAAATGTGAGATTTATTGATAAAATGCAATAAAAACATAAAAATGTCTTCTTACGTTAACACTCATTCTTCTGGCTGCTTTCTGCACCCACCTTTCCTGTGCTTTCTATGTTCAAGTTCTGTTGTTGCACAGTTATCTCCTCCTTGTCATTCACATGGTTTCAAGGACACCTGCTTGCTGGTTGCACAGCTGTACTTCACTTCTTTCATACGGTGCCAAGGTTACCTACTTACTTGTTACTCACTTTGTTGGGGGTTTATTCACACGGTGTCAAGGTTGCCCAATTGCTTGTCACATGGTTGGCACTCACTTCATTGAGGGTTCATTCACATGGTGCCAAGGTTCCTTACATGGCTGGACCTCACTTCATTGAGGGTTTATTCACACGGTGCCAAGGTTATCCACCTGTTTGTCACAAGGTTGGTGCTTACTGCATTGATAGTTAATTCACATGGTACCAAGGTCACTCACCTGATGGTTACATGGCTGGACCTCACTTCAATGAGGGTTTATTCACTTGCTTGTCACATGGTTGGTGCCCCAAACAGCTCTCAGTAGACATCTGTTCTGGTATGCTTTGGGAATCGAACTTGTGGCCATCATACTCCACATTCACCTCTCTGCATGCTGCGCCACAGACCAGGATGCTCAAGCTTGTCAGCGGTGCCTATACATACTAAATTCAACCAAGATTCAAGCGGCAAAGTGTAGTAACCCATAGCAACCGATATGAAGAGGATTGAAAAAAGGATTGGTTGCTATTGGTTTCATCGATTTGTACAATGTTAATAAATAAAACTGCAAAGGAAACTACCTCAGGATTCGAACTCACGACCAGTCGACTGTGAAATCACCCGCCTACCCACAAGGCTATAGTCACAGATGGGAATTTTGCCCCAAACCAGAGTTGTAATATCATGATATACCATACGATCAGTGGATTAATGTACTAAACTGCCATCATCTAACAAAAACTAGTCTCCCAGTTGACCTTCCAAAAGTTAATCCTAATTGCTGCTTGCAAAGTATAATAACCCTAAGCAACCATAATGAAATAATACTTTCTGAAAGTTGATTGGTTATTATGGGCTTCTTCAGTTTATGTAACTTTAATAAATGAATCATGAAAAGGTGATCGCTTCAGGATTTGAACTTGCAAACTTATCGTTTGTGAGATCAGCGTCCTACACGCAGGGCCACTGTCTTGGATGGTGGGCGGAGCTTAAAATGAGAGCTTTAATATCATGAAATAACACATGACTAGGGGCTTAATATTTGAAAAAGTTGCTACCATCAGAACTTAGACTAGTCCGCCTTTTGGCCTAGAGGAAATTCCTGTAAAACTGTACTTTCCCTTGTCATGAGTCACGGGGCACTATCTCAACTACTGCCTACAAAGTGCAGTAACACATAGCAAATAAATAAGAAAGGATAAACCTTTGTAATTTTAATAAATGAGTCAGTTGGGGAATTGAACTTGCAACCATGTCATTTGCTAGCCCAGTGTCTTATATACAAGGCCACTGCCTCAGACGGTGAATGGGTTTCAAAACTAGACCTTTAATATCATGAAATAACACATGACTTATGGGCTTCTTCAGTTTATGTAACTTTAAGAAATGAGTCATGAAAAGGTGGCTGCTTGACTAGTCCGCCTTTTGGCCTAGAGGAAATTCCTGTAAAACTGTACTTTCCATTGTCATGAGCCACAGGGCACTATCTCAACTGCTGCCTACAAAGCGCAATGACACATAGAAAATAAATAAGAAAGGATAAACCTTTGTAATCTTAATAAATTAGTCACTTGGGGATTCAAACTTGCAACTATTTCACTTGCTAGCTTAGTGTCTTACATAGAAGGCCACTGCCTCAAACGTTGGGGGGGTTTTCAAAACTAGTCAATGGAATACCATAGGACTAGTGCATTATTATTTGAACATTTTACTAAATTGCTACCATCAGACCATAGACTGGTCAGCAACTTGACCTAGAGGAAATCCCCATTTAGTAAAGCTGTACGTTTAAGAATTAATTGACATGAACCACAGGGTACTATCTCAACTGCTGCCTACAAAGTGCAGAAATCCATAGAAATTAATAAGAAAGGATAATTCCTCTGAAAGTAGATTAGTTGCTTTAGATTTTTGCAATTTTAATAATTGAATCTGAAAAGGCAGACAAGTGGGGATTTGAACTTGCAACCATCTTAATTACTGGCCCTATGTCTTACATACAAGGCCACTGCCAGAGATGGTGGGTGGGTTTCAAAACTAGACCTTTAATTTCATGAATAACCATATGACTAGTGGATTATTTTCACATAATTTACTAAACTGCTACCATCAGACTTAGCTATAGCTCCCACTTGGCCTAGAGGAAATTCCCGTCTGGCAAAACTGTACCTTCAAGAGTCCATTGTGACAAACCACAGGGTACTAACTCAACTGCTGCCTACAAAGTGCAATAATACATAGCAACCATTATGGAAGAACACCTTGGGGCTGATTTACTAAGAACAGTGTGCTGCGCCGGTTCATACCTCATGTGGTGCGCCAGATAAATAAACAATTGAGTGTTTGGAATGGCGCATGCTGATGCGCAAACGGCAACTGTTGGCAGCATACATGCAGGGCCACTGTCTTGGATAATTGGCAGAGCTTAACAATACACCTTTAATATCATGAAATAACACATAATTCCCATTTAGTAAAGCTGTACGTTTAAGAGTCAATTGCCATGAACCACAGGGTACTATCTCAACTACTGCCTACAAAGTGCAATAACACATAGCAAATAAATAAGAAAGGATAAACCTTTGTAATTTTAATAAATGAGTCAGTTGGGGAATCGAACTTGCAACCATTTCATTTGCTAGCCCAGTGTCTTATATACAAGGCCACTGCCTCAGATGATGAATAGGTTTCAAAACTAGACCTTTAATATCATGAAATAACACATGACTTATGGGCTTCTTCAGTTTATGTAACTTTAAGAAATGAGTCATGAAAAGGTGGCTGCTTGACTAGTCCACCTTTTGGCCTAGAGGAAATTTCTGTAAAACTGTACTTTCCATTGTCATGAGCCACAGGGCACTATCTCAACTGCTGCCTACAAAGCGCAATGACACATAGAAAATAAATAAGAAAGGATAAACCTTTGTAATCTTAATAAATTAGTCACTTGGGGATTCAAACTTGCAACTATTTCACTTGCTAGCTCAGTGTCTTACATAGAAGGCCACTGCCTCAGACGTTGGGGTGGTTTTCAAATCTAGTCAATGGAATACCATAGGACTAGTGCATTTTTATTTGAACATTTTACTAAATTGCTACCATCAGACCATAGACTGGTCAGCAACTTGACCTAGAGGAAATTCCCATTTAGTAAAGCTGTACGTTTAAGAGTCAATTGCCATGAACCACAGGGCACTATCTCAACTGCTGCCTACAAAGTGCAGAAATCCATAGAAATTAATAAGAAAGGATAAGTCCTCTGAAAGTAGATTAGTTGCTTTAGATTTTTGCAATTTTAATAAATGAATCTGAAAAGGTGGACAAGTGGGGATTTGAACTTGCAACCATCTTAATTACTGGCCCTATGTCTTACATAAAAGGCCACTGCCAGAGATGGTGGGTGGGTTTCAAAACTAAGAACAGTGTGCTGCGCCGGTTCATACCTCATGTGGTGCGCCAGATAAATAAACAATTGAGTGTTTGGAACGGCGCATGCAGATGCGCAAACGGCAACTGTTGGCAGCATACATGCAGGGCCACTGTCTTGGATAATTGGCAGAGCTTAACAATAGACCTTTAATATCATGAAATAACACATGACTAGGGGCTTAATATTTGCAAATTAAATAAGTTGCTGCCATCAGACCTTAGACTAGTCCACCTTTTGGCCTAGAGGATATTCCTGTAAAACTGTACTTTCCATTGTTATGAGCCACAGGGCACTATCTAAACTGCTGACTTTAGACTAGTCCGCCTTGTGGCCTAGAGGAAATTCTCCTAAAGCTGTACTTTCCATTGTCCATTGCCATGAGCCACAGGACACTATCTCAACTGCTGCCTACAAAGCACAATGACACATAGCAAATAAATAAGAAAGGATAAACCTTTCCTATTTATATATAAACCTTGTCCTATTTGGTATATAGTACTACAGAGAAGGTTGATAGTTGCCTCGAGCCTGTGGTGTATGGTGTTGTTGTCCTGCTGTTGAATGCTTGAAGCCCTAGATTTCTTAGTTCGAATCTGATGTGTTACTGTTGATGTGTTTTGTGGGCAAATAAAGGTTTTTCAATTTTTCCCATCATGTCATCTTAAGTATATAGTACTACAGAGAAGGTGAGTTGCTGGCTAGAGCCTATGGTGCATGGTGTTGGAGTGCTGCTGATGAATGCTGGAATCCCTGGTTTTCATGGTTCAAATCTCTGATGTGGTGATATTGTTATGTTTCAATGGCTTAGAGAGTCTAGATCCATGTTATAGGTGCACTAGCAACTACTTATGATGTTATTTGGTTGCAGTCCGTAAGTTCCTGATGTTTGAAGAAACAGAGGGTTTTTAGGTTCAATTCAAATCTGAGCAAAGATGCTTCCTCAAAGTAGCACCAAGACTTTGGGGGTTGTGTAAAGGGTGGCTGAAGTTGTAAAGACTGCGATGAAGTGGTCAAGACTTGTCTAAGTTGGTGGTGCAGACCACCAGCAGTGGGACGTGAGTGAACCTGTGACCCTAGAGCTGGGGACAGGAATACAGTGAAGGAGAAAGGCATGTTGATGAAAAATATGAGATTTAGTGGTAAAACACAAAACTCTCTTCTTGTTCTTAGGGAGGCATTTATTGACTATATTCCTTAGCTTTTAGCACACATCTTTACTGTGCTCGAGTTCGAGTTCCTTTGTCGCACAGTTATCCACTGCTTGTGGCTTTCATCCACATGATGCCAAGGTTACCCACTTGCTTGTCACATGGTTGGTGCTCAGTTCATTCACATGCTAACAAGTACTTACTTGATGGTTACAGGACTGGACCTTGCTTTATTGAGGGTTTATTCACACGGTGCCAAGGTTATCCACTTGCTTGTCACAAGGTTGGTGCTTTCTTCATTGAGGGTTCATTCACATGGTGCCAAGGTTACTCACCTGATGGTTACTTACTTGAGGGTTACATGGCTGGACTTCACTTCATTGGGGATTTATTCACAGGGTGCCAAGGTTATCCACTTGCTTGTCACGTGGTTGGTGCCCCAAACAGCTCTCAGTAGACACCTACCTGGAATGTATGACTCACAAGGAATGGTCTCAATCTATGCACTCTAGCCTACCTGGCCTCTATCCTATGCAAACATAGCCTATGCAAATTTTGGAATGTATTTCTTGTTTCTAATTTTGATCTGACCAGAAATATTTTATGTTGCATCCTCCTCAACCTGTATTTCCAGTTGAGTTATGTGAGATGTTGAAAGAGATTGAACCTCACTTGGCCATACATACAGTATCTATACCTGAAACCCTAATAAAAATATTGGCACAGAAACAATAAATGGCCATCGTTTAGGACAAACAATGCTTTGGCTACCTAAAAGACAATTAGAGTTTACCTGTTCTTTAAGGCCTCATGCACACGGGGCATTTGAAAAAAGGAGTTGCAAAGCCACTACCAACGCCAGGAAAAAGCGGCTGTAAAAACGCGCTTTTAGTAGCTTTTTGCATTGGCGTTAATGCGCGTTTAGCCACGCTAGCTTTTAGCAGCGTTTCTCTGCCTCTATTCAAAATCAATGGTTCCCTATGGGAGCCCATTGATTTGAATAGAAGTAGCACCAGAAGTCGGATCATGATGATCTGACTTGGGGCACGGCTTGTGTGCTGAGTATCTTTAAGAGGAACCCCTCGCCAAAATGAAAAAAAAAAAACTGGCGTGGGGTTCTCCCCCAAGAGGATACCAGACCCTTCAGTCTGGTATAGATTTTAGGAGAAACCCCGCCGCCCCACAAAAATGGCTTGGGTTTCCCCCCAAGTGCCATACCAGACCCTTATCCGAGCATGCAGCCTGGTAGGTCAGGAAAGGGGGAGGCGAGTGAGCGCTCCCCCCTCCTGGGCCATACCAGGCCACATGCCCTCAACATGGGGGGGTGGGTGCTTTGGGGCAGGGGGGCCTGCACCCCCCACCCTCAAAGCACCTTGTTGTACCCCTAAGGATTCACCCCAAAAAGGTGTCAAGAATGAAAACACTTCACATTTTTTTAAAGTAATTTATTAAGGCAGCTCTGGCGTCTCTTCTGATTTCTTCTCCCTCCTCCGCTGATGTCTTCTCCCCTCTCTGGCTCTTCACCCCCCTGCCCCAAAGTACCCCCCCATATTAAGGGCATGTGGCCTGGAATGGTCCGGGGGGGTTGCTCGCTCATCCCCCCCCCCCCTTTCCTGACCTGCTGGGCTGCATGCTCGGATAAGAGTCTAGTATGGATGTTGGTGGGGACCCCATGCCATTTTTTTTGGCGTGGGGGTTCCCCTTAAAATCCATACCAGAATGAAGGGTCTGGTATCGTCTTGGTGGGGAAACCCATGCCAGTTTTTTCATTTTCGTGAGGGGTTCCCCTTCAAGATCCTCAGCACACAAGCCGCGCCCCAAGTCGGTTTATCATGATCTGACTTCTGGTGTGACTTTTTTTCAAATCAATGGGCTCCCATAGGGAACCATTGATTTTGTATAGAGGCATGAGAAACACTTTAACGAGGCTTAACGCGGCCGTATCCAGCGTTAAGCCACGTTTAGCAGCCTTTACCAGCATCAGGCGTTTTTACAGCTCTAACGCCACACCTCAGAACGAGCTGGTCCTGGGTTTTTTTTGCAGCTTGAAAACACCTATGCCACTAACAGCTCCTAAAAGCCTGTGTGTGCATGAGGCCATAGAATAACATGGAGAGGCATTTTTAAGCTGCAAAAAAATAACATCTGACACTGCTAAAAGCAGCTGTAAAAACGCCCTGTGTGCATGAGGGCTAACCAATATCACGGGGAAGATAGCGGCTTCCACTAGTTTCCACAAACAGATACTACAAACCTATATACATAGATACATTTGCAGCTCTATCTCTTTAGGAATAGTGAATATAATATAGATACAAGGGTGAATGCAATATAATGGAATGGATATATAAGCTTATATCCAGTGAACGTTAGACCTTTTGCCCGATTGGCCGAAAGGAGAAGCCATCCTATTGGCCCATGAGGAGGAAGGAGGAGGAGGAGGGAGGAGATGCATGAAAAGCCTGACTGACAGAGCCCGGACACGGAGGAGACTGAGGGGGTAAGCCACCGCCTCCACCTGTCAGCACAGGGTGAGTGAGCTGGAGACTGTGAAGGGGTGTGGCTATGGTGCACGGTGAGGGCTGGGGGCGTCCGTGGTCAAGTCTGTCTGCCGCAGCCCCCCCACCGACTGATGGAGCACCAGCCGCCACTGCTTATATCCACCATACTGATTGTGAAATATTATGTAAGTCAGTAAAAAAATTCTATAATGTGAGATAATGACTTCTTCTGGCCACTTAGGTTTGCCAAAACCCAGTGAATCACCATTGGGGAGAATCCTTCACTACCATCACCACAAAAAAAAAACCTCTTACCGAATCCAGGGACCCCTTATTATGGAGGTCAGGAGCGCTCTTTTGTAATGTTAACAAGGTGGTAGCCGGCCAGGGAATCACTCCAACAGCCCCAGGTTATTCCTTCACTTCTGGGAATGTTCATGTTACTGTATATGCATCTCATCAAAGGAAAGACCATACATAGAGTAACACCATATAATGAATCCAAATTTATTTTAAACATAAGGAACTCACAAGGAGCAGAAGAAATAAAGCTCATCACATTCTGCCATACTGCGCACATGCATAGTGATGTCAGATTGCGTGCCCCGCCCTGCACATGTTTTGTCAGAAATTACGTCTTTAGGGGAAACAGGAACACCAAGACTACAGCATAGTCTCCATAGGAACAATAGCAGCGCTCGATGAGACCAACACAAAAATTCTTAAAAAATGATGAATTCAAACAAGTTCATTTATTGGATGCACTCTATAATTAAAAACAACTGTCAATAAGACTAGGGTGAGCAAAAATTAATTAGCCGGAAAGGAGGAGAGCTTCAGATGAGGGGCGGATCGTAAACTCGTTGTTGCCGTGGCAATCGTGGCTTATATGTTTCGCGCGCATGCGCCTTATCAGTGGCAACACTTGAATATGTAGGCACCACTTAGCCACAACATAGCCATTGCCACAGCTTTGAGACCCGGGTTTCCCCACCTGGGTATCTCCCTCGCTGTGCGGGCAATAGGGTTATCCATTTTTGATACGGAACTTGAAGCCACTTCTGATGTTAATCCTTCGTCATCTGGCGGTATCGTATATAACAATTATCAAAGTGCTTCCACAATGACTATGCGCTTGGTATTACTAATTAATCTTTGCTCATCCTAGTCTTATTGGCAGTTGTTTTTAATTAAAGGGTGCATCCAATAAATGAACTTCGAATTCACCATTTGTTAAGAATTTTTGTGCTGGTCCCATCGAGCGCTGCTATTGTTGTTTTTTGTCCTGTTGTCCACCTTCTCCAGCGGTTGGCAGCTGCACTGGGCTCCAGATATTCCTTTCAATATCATTTTTATGACATGAACCTGTTTCTTATGGACTGCCCGTTTTAGCGCTTCAAGACCCTTTTGTTTTTGTCTCCATAGGAAGCCTAGGGTGACAACGTGGAAGAATATTTTCAAGAGAAGGAGAAGGCATAGTCATCCTATAACAAAAAGTGACTAAACAAAGACCAGAAAGAAAGAAAAGTCCCAATGATAGTCTTATGGTTTGTACTGCCTGGCTGGGTTCCTATTTTTTAAATAATTTGACTCATTACAAGAAGAATGTCATCTCCCTAGAACATTCTATTGATTGGTACAGCTCCAACATGCTGTGCAATCTTATTTTTCATTCTCATTCCTTACTATTGCAGTGCTACCCCCCCCCACACACACACACACACACACCACCACCACCACCATAGGGACCACTGGTAACAGCTGGTTCTTCTCAAATAGTATAGAAGCTGCCCACCACCACAAGCACCAGTCCATGGCCGCTGGCTCCAAAAACTCAGTCTAGGGAATGTCCTTTTGGAATTTATTGCTTGAAGAACTGTGAACAGGGGTTAGGGCATGGGATGCTCCAAAACACTGGTGCAGTAATAGGGAGGCACTCTTCTCTAGGCTGGCATACTCAGGTTCCATTAGGGACAGTACTCCGAGACCCTTTGGGAGCTGCCTCAGTCCATAACTACTTCTGGTACATCTTACATCCCTAAAGCACACAATCACCAGGGATCTCAGCTCAGGGTCATTACTCACAAGTCCCATGGACAGCTGCACTTCTTCCAGCTTCTTCCAGGCATGGTCCAGTGAGGGAGACAATCCTTCTCTAGGCTGGATCCCTTATGGTGAAGTACTACAGCCCCAGAATATCACTTCAGGCCCTCAGCTCTGCCACATCTGAGACCGCAAAGAACAGCTATCCACTCCACAAACTGCCTCAGGGGGCTTTGGAACCCCCCCTGAAAACACAATCCCTCCAGGGCTCCAGACTATTTACTGCCTCCCCAGACACCTTCTGGACACTCCCCTCCATGGATTCGCTCTGCCATGATAAATATTAAGGCTGCTCATTTGACGCTTCAAGCCCCATATTCTGGAAACTTCTTCCAGAAGCAGGAGGAAGCAGTCAAACTCTCAGCCTGTAAAAATGTGAACAGACCAGAACAAACAATCCCTGCCTTGAATACAAAGGGGCCAAAAACTTTTTGCCCAGCATCCTACACTAAGAGGGTTCTACACGATTACAGAATTTCCATTCGCCAGCCAAATATGATGAGCCCTATCTCCCAAAATTGTTACTTTCCCTAAATATATTATGTTCTGAACAGTGTTGAGACAGGGTCTTCCAGCACCCAGGGCAAGGAGCCGGAACTGCGCCCCCTGTTAATACATACTGTAGCATGGGTGTACCGCCCTATATCTATTCATTGCCCCATTGCTTCACTGCCCCCAGGACAGCTGCCCTTCCTGCCCACCCCTTGTTCCAGCCCTGTTGCTGAAAGATTATTTAGCAAACAGTGACAAAGCACTTGTCAGGTCACCTGAGGCCAGGTGACAGATGCAAGCCATTGGGGTCAGGAGTGCACCGCTAATGTTTGGACCTTACGGCTGACTGCCACATATGGGGCTCTGAGTGGTTCAGGAAGGCAGGTCCTCTGGAGCACAGACACAGATCACACTGCAAGCTAGAGCATTAGATTCCTCAGGGTGTGGAGTCTAAGAGCCAGCAGGTGTTCACCAGAGTCCCTAGTGGTGGGGATGGACTTTGCTGTAACTGGCTCCAGGTCGCGGCCCCCCGGGTCTTCCAGCTCATGCTCACGGTAGGCTACTGAAGGATAGAGAGGAAGCAGCAGACCGGAACAACAAGGGATAGTCAGGAGATAAGCCAAAAGGTCGGGGCAACAAGCAGGGATAGTCAAAGAACGCGCCAAAGGTCGGGATATGAAGCAGACAAGGATAGTCAAGAAACAAGCCAAGGACAGTAAACAGAATCAGACGTAGAGCACACGGCAAGGCACACACAGGAAGCCAAACACACAATATTGATCAGCAGGGAAGGGTTGGACAGCACGATGTTAAATAGTGTATCCTGTAGAGGCTGGGGTGGAGCCATGCTGCGGGAAGATTACTTAACCATGCAGGTGTGAGAGTGCAGGCCCTAAGGCTGATACACAGACCAGAGGTAAGCAGACAGTACATGAAAGTATTACTACAGATTCATGACAGCACTTAGCTTGGATTGCTTTATTACTACAGGTTTTTTTTTTTATAGTGCTGATAGTTTACACAATCCTTTACACACTGTACATTCACATCAGTCTATGCCTTTAAGAAAATGTCACTTTAAAGTTGAAAGAAAACCTGATTAATGAAATTTCACCTAGGCACATATATATGTAGTTTTTTCTTATCTCTCTCCAAAGCACTGTGTGTTTCTGCTGTTTTATTCCTCTGTTATCAGCATGATAACTTTTGACAAGTTCTCAGAGACTGGAGATAAAAGCAGCTGCAAATGTGTGACGGGGTGGGTAGATTAGCAGAGAGCTTGTCTTGTCTTGTCACAGCACAGCTCTGATAGTATCTTCGTTCTTCTGCCTATGTGGAGGGGGGGGGTGCCTTTCCTCCAATTAGCTGTCTCCCAAAGTAAGCCAAAAGTACACTCCAACAGCTGAATTAGGAAGTAAAAATTCTAACCCGATATAAGAATTTTAAAGAACATAGAAAGGGAAAGACAGCAGATATACATGTAAAACTTATGTAGAGAGATTTGTTTCATCCCTGTGTATTATCTGAGGCTGTTCACTTCACTGGGCATATGTGAGGGTTTACATCCACTTTAAGTCGAACTCCAGGCTGGTAAAACAAAAAGACACAAAATAATGCTGCTCTGTGTTTTTTAATCCCTTGCCAAACAATGCACGATGATGTACGTCGGCACAATGGCATGGCTGGGCAAATGGGCGTACAGGTAAGTCCCCTATAAATCAAGGTACGGTGGGTGGGCGCGCAAGCACCGCGTACTCCATGAGCGTGCCTACAGGTCCCGCAGACTCGATGTCTGCCAGGGGCCCGCGATCATGTCACAGAGCGGCAGAACCGGGAGATGCCTATGTAAACAAAGCATTTCCCTGTTCTTCCTAGCAACATGACAGAGATCTACTGCTCCCTGTCATCGGGAGCAGTGATCTCTTTCATGTTCTAGTGCAGGGGTGTCCAATCTTTTTCCAAAAAGGGCCAGATTTTATGAAGTGAACATGCTTGAGGGCCGACCATTTTGCCTGTCATTCTTTCAACTATTAAAATTCGGTCTATATGTGTTTGTTCGAGCACCAATACTGCCCAACGAGAATTCTCTTGCATTTGTGGCTGTGTGTGAGTAAAGAGATGAGCTCAGGCGTATTATTTGGATATACCGTATTTATTGGCGTATAACACGCACCTTCACTTTAAGAGGGAAGTTTCAGGAAAAAAAACTAAAATTTTAAATAAAGAACTGTGAAGCAGACCCCCAATTGCCATGAATGCAGCACCCACCATTGCCAGGAATGCACTCACCATTGCCAGGAATGCAACACCCACCATTGCCAGGAATGCAGCCCCACCATTGCCAGGAATGCACTCACAATTGCCAGGAATGCAGCACCCATCATTGCCAGGAATGCACTCACCATTGCCAGGAATGCAGCACCCACCATTGCCAGGAATGCACTCACCATTGCCAGGAATGCAGCACCCACCATTGCCAGGAATGCACTCACCATTGCCAGGAATGCAGCACCCACCATTGCCAGGAATGCAGCCCCACCATTGCCAGGAATTCACTCACCATTGCCAGGAATGCAGCACCCACCATTGCCGGGAATTCACTCACCATTGCTAGGAATGCAGCACCCACCATTGCCAGGAATTCCCTCACCATTGCCAGGAATGCAGCACCCACCATTGCCAGGAATGCAGCCCCACCATTGCCAGGAATTCACTCACCATTGCCAGGAATGCACTCACCATTAACATCAGTTCAGTCTTGGAGGGCACATAGAGGGGACAGGACGAGTGCCAAAGATATCCTACAGGAGAATCTCCTGTTTACACAGCGGCCTCATTAAGAGAAAGTCCCGCCTCCTTTGATGGACAGAACAGTTGTCCAATGGTAGCGCCGAAGACGGGACTTCCTATTACAGAGGCTGCCGTGTAAACAGGAAATACTACTCCTGTGTGCACGGCACTCGTCCCGCCTCCTCCTTCCGAGGCAGCCAGCCTATATATCTTTTGTGGCCCCGGCGCTGGGAAATCGTCGGGGGCCACAAAAGATATACATGTTTAGATAACCAGGCGAGCCGTTCAAAACCAGATCGCGGGCCGGACTTTGGACATACCTGTTCTAGTGAGAAAATCCCCCCAACAGTTCGAATCACTCCCTAGGATACACTTAACCCCTTGATCGCCCCCTAGTGTTTAACCCCTTCCCTGCCAGTGCCATTTACACAGTAATCAGTGCATTTTTATAGCACTGATCACTGTATAAATGACAATGGCCCCAAAATAGTGTCAAAAGTGTCCAGTGTGTCCGCCATAATGTCGCAGACACGATAAAAAAAACGCAGATTGCTGCCATTACTAATTAAAACAAATAATAAAAAAGCCATAAATCTATCCCTTATTTTGTAGACGCTATAACTTTTGCGCAAACCAATAGCTTATTGCGATTTTTTTACCAAAAATATGTAGAAAAATACATATCGGCCTAAACTGAGAAAGAAATGAGTTTTTTTTATATATTTTTTGGGGATAATTATTATAGCAAAATGTAAAAAATATTGTTTTTTTTTTTCAAAATTGTCACTCTTATTTTGTTTATAGCACAAAAAATATTAGAATAATAATTAATATTAAAATAATACAAAATGTTCTAATCAATTAAAACAAATGCAGTCACCACACATACTGGCAAACTGCAATTATGTTTTTTGTGTTTAACTATAATTTAATGTTATAATTTATATAATGTCATTTTTTTCACAAATCGCTCCCTCTGTGTTACAGCACGTGGAGGAGGAATGTGAATAGGAGGAGTTCCAATGAAGTTAAGTTCCCTGTAGTTGCTCAGCTTGTTCTCAGAACAGGTCGGAGTCCAGAGAAGAAAAAGGAATTACGGTAATCATGTGGGTACCATCGCTCATAGTGCTATGGGCAGTGGCCTTTGTTGGTAGCGCTAATGATCACTGTCCAGGTAAGTCTTCTATATACAATGCAGGACTGATTGCCTCATCTTATAACTAGCTACCCTGTTTCCCCGAAAATAAGACCTGTCGGTGATGGCTGCAATATAAGCCCTACCCCCCAAATAAGCCCTAGTTAAAGTCCTTGTAGGTCTTATTTTCAGGCTAGGGCTGATTTTCGGGGAAACAGGGTAGGGCATATTTGGGGGGTAGGGCTTATATTGCAGCCATCACTGACAATCACGCTAGGTCTTATTTTCGGGGAAACAGGGTACATACTGTTTAACCAATACATAAGGTATTGGTTAAACTGGTCAGAGTGATATAGATGCTGTCATTGGTGACCTGCCTGGGAATCATGCTAATGGCCAGGCTGTCACACTCAGTATATTCGTTTTCAGCTTGGATTAGCTTTGGTTGGGTTTTGTGTGGGAGTCCCTACATCAGAAAACTTAGCACACAAATTTATAATCACATATCTTATTACACCAGTAAAATTAACAACTCTAGCCAAGTGTTTCTCCAATGTTTCCTGGGGTGCCACAAGCACGGGACCCAGTTTACCCTGGTTAAGAGATGGAGTAGAGGACTATGTGATCTGGGGAGTTGAGGTGGTAGTGGGACTCTGATGTGATGGGTAGCTCTCATGTATAAGAGAGACTCCAATGTGATGGAGGACCTCTGACTGTGGTGATGGGGGGTCCTCTGATCTTTAGGGAGAATTTTAATGTGATGGGGGGACTCTGACTTGTAAGAGGACCTCTAACATGATGATTTCATGTGATGTAGTGGAACACTGATGTATAGGGGGTTCTGTCGTAAAGGGGACCCCTGATGTGAAGGAGGGCTTCTGATGTAAAGTGAATTTCATCAAGGTGGTTGTGTGCATCATCCCAGGCTCAAGTTTCCCATTGTGAAGTAACATTTATGTTTTTTACAATTTAGACTGGAGTGCCTCAAGATTTTGCATACTTTTAAAAGGACACTGCTCTAGGCAAAACATTTTTTATTTTTTTTTGGATGGAGTGGGGAAACCTTATGCCCTGTACACACGATTGTACATTCCGACAACAAAATCCATCTGATTTTTTTCCGACGGATGTTGGCTCAAACTTGTCTTGCATACACACGGTCGAAACAAAGTTGTCGGAAATTCCGAACGTCAAGAACGCGGTGACGTACAACACGTACGACAGCACTAGAAAGTGGAAGTTCAATACCAAGTGCGCCACCCTTTGGCCTCCTTCCGCTAATCTTGTGTTAGTAGAATTTTGGTGACAGACGATTTGCGCTTTTCAGCCTCCTACTTTCCCGATCGTTACTGCTCTTCGGTTTGTGCTGGCCTTTCTGTTTTTCAGTGCTTTCTGTTAGTTCGTTTTGACCAGCCGACTGTTTTGAAGCCATGAGGACCCTCACCCCGGACCAGAGGGTTTATAACTACCGTCTGGCCAGAGCCAGAAGAGTGGTGGAGAACATTTTCGGGATAATGGCCAGCTGGTTCCACCTATTCCTTACGCCAATCAACATGGCGGAATATAAACCTAACCATATAATTCTTGCATGCTGCATTCTACACAACTATTTAAGGAGAAATTCTATGAACTATGTGGCCTCAGTTGGGCCTGAGGCCGGACTTCAAGAAGAAACCCTGACAGCGCTTAAAGCTGGCCGTCCTGGCTTGCTCCCCCAAAGCGCCCCCGAAGTAAGACAGAAGTATGTCAAGTACATTGCGGGTAGGGGGGCCATTGATATGCCAGAAACTGTTTAAGAAACATTTTATCATCAATTTTTCTAATTAAACTGAAAGAAAATTTCCTTTGATTTACTGCCTGGGTTTCTTTTAGCTGTCTCCTAGGTTCTCCAATGGGCTTTTATTTGTGGCCATTTTCTTCATTAGTGCAAATGTAATTTATTTGATACATGAGGTGACAATCTCTTCTTCAGCGAACTATTATTATGTTGTGGGTCTGCTACACACACCTTGTTTTTGTTGTTAATGTATGTAATGCATTACTGACAAAAATATTCATCATTTTCAGCACCATGAATAAATTTTGTGGAGTCATTAAAATGGCCTGATTGTGGCAAATTATAAAGCGCCGTGGGAGTTATTTACTAAAGGCAAATCCACTTTGCACTCCAACACTTAAAAGTGCACATGAAACTGCACTGAAACTGCACTTGTAGTGCAAAGTGGATTTGCCTTTAGTAAAGAACCCCCACTGTGCTGTAAAAACCAACTTACTACAAAAACTGCTATTGAGTATTGAAAGCTACACATTGTTGAGTAGAAAACATTTTACTCCGTGCACATTCACATGTGCGTTAGAAAATGTATTTTGAACAAACCAACATCTTTGGTGTATATATAAATATTTTTTTCACATTTTAAAGATGCTTTTTTTGGGGGGTTAAACAGGCATGTTTCAAAGCATAACATATACAACTCAGGAACTTACAAAGTTCAACTTTGATAAAGTGAAGGCAATATCAGACATTAGTATGTCCAAACTGTGTTGATATTGCCTCCATCAGATGGGGTGATGTCACCCCTGTAAAAGCCAAATTTTGAAAATGCACACAAATTGGGAGTCAAAATGGGGATTTCCCTCCTGATCCCATGCCTATTATCAACATGTGCTATCTCCCATCATGGGGGATCAATGGACGTGTTTTGGGGGTGCAACCCCTTCCTCTCACCTAATTGAGTTACGAGGAAGGGGTTGCACCCCCAAAACGCGTACATTGATATCCCGTGAGGGCAGATAGCACATGTTGGAATAAAAGGAATGAGAAACGGCGCAAAATAATATAAACAGTATTAAAAATAGAGTGATGCTGCACCAAAAAATTAGTGAACCTAATATATAGCAAAAATATTAAAAAATTGGGCGCAAAACCTTTTATACATATAAATGTCATCTAAACCTACATAGGTGTGACAAAATAATCAGCACATACACCATAAAATACAAAACCAGTCCAATATAGAAAAAAATTTGTGACATAAATATGATGAATGAGTGTATATCTTTTGTGTAGGTTAAATCTCCAACACAATAAAGTGCAATATGCTAGTTCCTTGTGAGAAAAATGCTTCATCCGAAGTCATCCGGTGCCCAGGGCGAAGATGAAAAACTGCGCCCCCCCCCCACCCTTGAAAAGCTACAGCGCCTACAGACGATAGGATCTTTACTAATGCATCAGTGACAGTGCATTAACCCCTTCCTGCTGCATATTACCAATACCATTGCTAATTAAGCAAACTCCCCTCAGAGACTGCAGACATGATACAAGAGATCAATGCAGTCTCACCAGTGCCCATCAAATGCAGCCTACCGCTGTGCCCATCAATGCCGCCTCACTATGCCCATAATTGCAGCCTCAATGTGCCCATAATCGCAGCCACTGTGACCATAATCGCAGCCTCTGTGCCCATAATCGCAGCCTCTCTGTGCCCATAGTTTCAGCCTCTCTCTTTGTGCCCATAATCGCAGCCTCTCTGTGCCCATAGTTTCAGCCTCTCTCTTTGTGCCCATAATTGCAGCCTCTCTGTGCCCATAATCGCAGCCTCTCTGTGCCCATAATTGCAGCCTCTCTGTGACCATAATCGCAGCCTCTGTGACCATAATCGCAGCCTGTGTGACCATAATCGCAGCCTCTCTCTCTGTGACCATAATCGCAGCATCTCTCTCTGTGACCATAATTGCAGCCTTTGTGACCATAATCACAGCCTGTGTGACCATAATCGCAGCCTCTCTCTCTGTGACCATAATCGCAGCCTCTGTGCCCATAATTGCAGCCTCTCTCTCTGTGACCATAATTGCAGCCTCTGTGCCCATAATTGCAGCCTCTGTGCCCATAATTGCAGCATCTCTGTGACCATAATCACAGCCTGTGTGACTATAATCGCAGCCTCTCTCTCTCTGACCATAATCGCAGCCTCTGTGACCATAATCGCAGCCTCTGTGCCCATAATTGCAGCCTCTCTCTCTGTGACCATAATCGCAGCCTCTGTGACCATAATCGCAGCCTGTGTGACCATAATCGCAGCCTCTCTCTCTGTGACCATAATCGCAGCCTCTCTCTCTGTGACCATAATCGCAGCCTTTGTGACCATAATCACAGTCTGTGTGACCATAATCGCAGCCTCTCTCTCTGTGACCATAATCGCAGCCTCTGTGACCATAATCGCAGCCTCTGTGACCATAATTGCAGCCTCTCTCTCTGTGACCATAATTGCAACCTCTGTGCCCATAACTAATAAACTACATACTAATGCATCAGTGACAGTGCATTAACCCCCTTCCTGCTGCATATTACCAATACCATTGCTAATTAAGCAAACTCCCCTCAGAGACTGCAGACATGATACAAGAGATCAATGCAGTCTCACCAGTGCCCATCAAATGCAGCCTACCGCTGTGCCCATCAATGCCGCCTCACTATGCCCATAATTGCAGCCTCAATGTGCCCATAATCACAGCCACTGTGACCATAATTGCAGCCTCTGTGTCCATAATCGCAGCCTCTCTGTGACCATAATCGCAGCCTGTGTGACCATAATCACAGCCTCTCTCTCTGTGACCATAATCGCAGCATCTCTCTCTGTGACCATAATTGCAGCCTTTGTGACCATAATCACAGCCTGTGTGACCATAATCACAGCTTCTCAATCTGTGACCATAATCGCAGCCTCTGTGCCCATAATTGCAGCCTCTCTCTCTGTGACCATAATTGCAGCCTCTGTGCCCATAATTGCAGCCTCTGTGCCCATAATTGCAGCCTCTCTGTGACCATAATCACAGCCTGTGTGACCATAATCGCAGCCTCTCTCTCTCTGACCATAATCGCAGCCTCTGTGACCATAATCGCAGCCTCTGTGCCCATAATTGCAGCCTCTCTCTCTGTGACCATAATCGCAGCCTCTGTGACCATAATCGCAGCCTGTATGACCATAATCGCAGCCTCTCTCTCTGTGACCATAATCGCAGCCTCTCTCTCTGTGACCATAATCGCAGCCTTTGTGACCATAATCACAGCCTGTGTGACCATAATCGCAGCCTCTCTCTCTGTGACCATAATCGCAACCTCTGTGCCCATAATCGCGGCCTCTGTGCCCATGATTGCAGCCTCTCTGTGACCATAATCACAGCCTGTGTGACCATAATCGCAGCCTCTCTCTCTGTCACCATAATCGCAGCCTGTGTGACCATAATCGCAGCCTGTGTGACCATAATCGCAGCCTTTCTCTCTGTGACCATATTTTCAGCCTCACTTTGCCTATGAATGCAGACTCACCATAGCCTGCCCTGGATGCATCACACAGCCGACATCTCCTGCAGCACTGTGTGTCACACAGCTGGGTCTGTGTGTGTGTTCGGCGGCATAACAAGGTCCCGCCCCCCTAGACTGGCTTGTTTGATAGGCGGAACACTGGTTCAGTCTGCTACCACATGAGCCAGTCTAGGGGGGCGGGTCCTTTTTATGGCGCCGCCGAACACACACACAGACCCAGCTGTGTGATACACAGCACTCCCGGCGCTGTGTGTCAAACAAGAGGAGGAGGTGGGAGGGGAGCGCTGCAGCCACAGATCAAAGCGGTCTGTAGCGTGGCTTCTGCTGCGCCCCCCTGCTCCAGTAAATGGTCCCGCCCAGGGCATCCGCCCCTTCTGCCCACCCCTTGTACCGGCCCTGCCGGTCCGTCACTAGATTGTGAAACAGGGAAGCGCGGCATGCGTCTCAGCTAAGGGTGGAAGAGATAGCTCCTGTGTCAAGCATCTACAGCCTCGTTTTCAATGAATTTCGTGCATTCCAGGCGCACGTCTTCAGGAAAATGCATTACCATCCACCATCTATGATTGTATGAGGTTTGATCGATATTGGAGATGCTCGATGGAAGTGGTGCAGTGCAGAAGTTGGAGCAATTGCACAAAAAACGGGACTCAAAACATTTATCAAAAATTATGGTGCACTTATATGCACCAAACCATATTTACATAGGAAGGGCTATTGCACACTTGGGCAATCTTTCGCGCCTACCATTAGCAAGCACAGCCAATGTAATCGTGAACATTTTTGTCTGAATACTGTGAATAACTTTACTACAGTTTCCCATCTTCTATTACCAGGCTAAAAAGTATGTATATAATCTTGTTTAACCACTTGTCGACCGCCTAACGCAGATATACTGCGGCAGAATGGCACGGGCAGGCAAAATCACGTACCTGGTACGTGATTTGCCTCCCGCGGGCGGGGGGGCGTATCGCGCTCCCCCAGTGCCCAAGGTGGTCGGCATCGTTAGGGGAGCGATCCGTGCTGAGGGGGAGGCCACTCATTCATGGCCACCCCCTCGCGATCGCTCCCAACGAATGAAAATCTTCCTCTGCTGCTGTAATGTAAACAGCGGCAGAGAAAGTGATGTCATCTCTCCTCGTGTCGGTCTTTTCGTTCCGGCACTGAGGAGAGAAGACATCCAAGTAAGTGCACCAACACTACACATTACAGTAGAACACTTTAGGCACACATTTCACCCCCCAGTCACCCCCGATCACCCCCCCTGCACCCCCTGTCACAGTGACACCAATAGCAGTTTTTTTTTTCTGATTATTGCATTGGTGTCATTTGTGACAGTTATAAGTGTTAGGGCAGTTAGTGGTAGGCCCCTTTAGGTCTAGGGTACCCCCCCTAACCCCCCCCTAATAAAGTTTTAACCCCTTGATCACCCCCGTCGCCAGTGTCACTAAGCGATCATTTTTCTGATCGCTGTATTAGTGTCACAGGTGACGCTAGTTAGGGAGATAAGTATTTAGGTTCGCCATCAGCGTTTTATAGCGTCAGGGACCCCCATATACTACCTAATAAAAGGGTTTAACCCCCTGATTGCCCCTTATTTAACCCTTTCACCAATGATCACCGAATAACTGTGGTGACGCTGGTTAGTTAGTTTATTTTTTATAGTGTCAGGGAACCCGCCGTTCATTACCTTATAAAGGTTTAACCCCCTGATCACCTGGCAGGTGATATCAGTTAGGTTTTAGGGTCAGATAAGGTCTGCGTCACCCCAGGCAGCGTCAGGTTAGTGCCAGTACCGCTAACACCCACGCACCCAGCCCAACCCCCCCTCCCCGCTTTTCCATTTGCATATTGATATACCTTCATATACGATTCTAACTCCCCCACCAGCTCTTTTCATCTAATTAACAGGGTATATGTATTGTGTGTATCCCCTAAATATGGTCATATGACATAGTGGACTGTCTGTA
The DNA here is from genome assembly GCF_042186555.1 of Aquarana catesbeiana. Lineage (NCBI taxonomy): Eukaryota > Metazoa > Chordata > Amphibia > Anura > Ranidae > Aquarana > Aquarana catesbeiana. Next base: position 253,716,405 of record NC_133332.1, on the reverse strand, counting down.
ATATAAATGTACGAATCCATGTCTAGATGTTTGGATCGATGTAAAAACAGACAGTACAACAACAAAAAGCTCTCTGCATGATGACCTATACTGTACCACACTTCCCATGTATATCTCCATCTTTTAAACTTGTCCGTTTAATATAACACGGAAGGAACTCTCTGCAATTATGACTGGTTAAGATTTCTATACAAGCAAGGCGGCAGACAAACAAAGAAGGATGATCTGGACAATACACAGACGAAAAGATACTCCTTCATTTTAATTTATTAGGTGGGCGTGCATGAGGAAGGGACGTGAATAAGAAGGAGCCCCTGCACGTCAACCATACGTCCAGATGAAGCTACGCACATTTGTCCTGTGAAACGCGTCGACGTCACTGCGCCCGGACGTCACGCCCGCTGTCATCCCCCGTGGGGGCTAGCCGGCTCACACATCGAGGGAGCATCCCGCTCCAAAGTCTGGAGCAGCCGTATGTAGGACGATAGGTGTACCTGCGTGTATGGTCACAGCCATAAAATAGTGGCATACCAGCAATATACCGCGAATCACGGATAACTACCCAGGTCAGGACACGGAAGTGTACATGGTGACAGGGAGGTTTGTTCACAACATTGGAGCCACCGCCATCCGGAAGCACCTCAGCAGTTTAGAACGGGACCCGGAAGTGGTAATGTACTTGGCTATATTCCATGTTCCTTTACCTATACCTGTCACCAACTGACTTTATCATAGCATTTCCTGCATAGAGTCTACCCGCACTGGGGACTGTACACGCTGCAACCTATTACTCCGGAACCTGGGAACAGTGATCCCATAGCTGTACCACATGACCAACACCTATTTCCTAACCAGGACACATTGAAGTCTGACCACAGACCTCATACCAGCATCCTACCCTACGGCCGATTACCTCCCTCCAGGTTCCCCTCCCCCCCCCCCCCCTCCACTTCCCTTTGCCCTCCCTTCACCACCCCATACCCCCCCATTCATGAGCCGTCCTCCCCCCGGGGGTATTGATGCCTGCACCACAAACCGTATTCAGCAATTGCTGCACAATTTCCCCAGGTGGTTTGTGTAGACATCAATAGCCAAGACGTCCGGACGCATTTGTCTTGTTTCTGTCTACCTATACATGTTTTATGTTTCCCTAGTCTGTGTTTGTTTTGTATTTGATCAAAATAGTCTTTTGATCAATTATATAAGGGCAGTATCATCATACTTTTTGTGATCATGCTTGTGCACATATCTCCATGTATATCCATTTTGTACCAATAAATATAGATTTTATATTGACTACATACTGAGTGTGCCTTCCCCTGAGCCCCGCTTTTCTTTTTTGGTCCCCCTCTGTTTGGGACAACCTGTTGCATTGTTTATGGGGGTTGGAAGGCAACCATAGAGTCACAGTACTGAAGTGTTTTACATGATCAAACAAGCCTCACTACACTCCATTTTGTTTTACCCTTAGTGCTATAGTATCTGAACGGATCAATATCTGATCTGATCAGATCTATACTAGCGTCCCCAGCAGTTTAGGGTTCCCAAAAACGCAGTGTTAGCGGGATCAGCCCAGATACCTGCTAGCACCTGTGTTTTGCCCCTCCGCCCGGCCCAGCCCATCCAAGTGCAGTATCGATCGATCACTGTCACTTACAAAACACTAAACACATAACTGCAGCGTTCGCAGAGTCAAGCCTGATCCCTGCGATCGCTAACAGTTTTCATGGGAGCGTTTTGATACAGTTGCTAACAGTCAGGAGCTTTTTTACCTGTGAGTCTCACTAGTGTACCACTAAATTTAGAGCCCAAAATGGCAAATCGAAGGTACAGTAGTGAAGAGGCCTACACGTTTCTGAGCATGACAGATAGTGAAGAGGAAGTCACTCATCTGTCAGATTCAGGCTCAGAATACGGTCCTGTAGACGACAGCGACTCCACGACAGATAGCTCTGACAATGGAGTTGTGGTCCCTGCCAAGGTCAGGCGTACCAGACCCCAATCTTCTATTGCTGTCGTTGAGGTGCAAGAACCACAGGGTTCTCGTATGGAGCAGAGCAGTACTAGTGCCGCTTTTCCTTCTGGTAAACTGGCAAGCACCAGCGGCCTAGTACACCCCGGTCGTAGTCAAACCAGCACTGCAGTAACACTTGGTGACGTGGTGAGTCTCATAAGTGCAGTTCAAGCTGGTGAGGTGGCAAGCACAAGTAGTGTCCCGCTGCCACTAAGAAGAAGACATACACATACCCATCGTGCCCATAGTGCTCTTCTTGCTGCATTTGCCAATCCTAATAGGGAACCCACCACCTCTGCAGCACCGGTACTTCCCCCATTTACCGGCCAACCAAATGCAGTCGGCTACATGAGAGGCATTTTCTTTATGTCCTCCCGAGTACCCCTACCCAACGAACCCCCCAAAAAAGATGTTGTGTCTGCAGCAAGCGCGGATATAGGTGTGACACCCTCTATTATTGTCCCTCCTGTCCTGACAATCCTGGTCTTTGCATTGGGGAATGTTTTGAACGCTACCATTCACTAGTTGAGTAGTAGCATAGGGTACAGCATTGCACAGACTAGGCGCACTTTCACAGGGCCTCCCAAGATGCCATCGCATTTTGAGAGACCCGAACCTGGAACCGGTTACAGTTATAAAAGTTACAGTTACAAAAAAAAGTATAAAAAAAAAGTAAAAAAATAAATAAAAATACATAGAATAAAAAAACAAACATAGTTGTTGTTTTATTGTTCTCTCCCTCTCTCTATTCTCTCTCTATTATTCTACTCTTTTTTACTGTATTATATTCTGCAATGTTTTGTTTACTGTGTTTTATTGTTAACCATTTTTTGTTTTCAGGTACGCCATTCAGCTGCAGTGTGGATTTATTTATCTTGACAGCAACAGCGTTTGCTCCCACGATACATAAAGCCGTGACTCCAGCACTGTTGGAGGTGATTTCACCACCACAGTTAAAAAAAAGAGCATATATGCCGAAGCATGGGGACAGCAGAGGGCGGAGGAGCGATTTGCTCCTAACTTTTCGGGCGGATGCCCCCATGCTTCGGCATATATAAATGGTGCATGTATGCCCATCATTAGAAGTGGGTGGATGAAGGGAGGTATTCTAATGGTGGGCATACCCACCAATCAATCTTTTTTTTTCGTTCAGCCCACAGGCTGCATAAAAAAAAGATTACAATATATGCCCAACAAGGACCAGCAACGTACTGGTATGTTGCAGGACTTTGAGTGGTTATACCAGAATGATGCCTGCAGGTCTAGGTATCATCTTGGTATCATTCTTTTCAGCCAGCAGTCAGCTTTCATGTAAAAGCAATCCTAGCAGCTAATTAGCCTCTAGACTGCTATTACAAGCAGTGGGAGGAAATGTCCCCCCTCCCCCCCACCGTCTTCCATGGTTTTCTCTGGCTCTCCTGTCCCAACAGGGAACCTGAGAATGCAGCCGGTGATTCAGCCAGCTGACCATAGAGCTGATCAGAGACCAGAGTGGCTCCAAACATCTCTATGGCCTAAGAAACCGGAAGCTACGAGCATTTCATGACTTAGATTTCGCCGGATGTAAACAGCGCCATTGGGAAGGCATTTTATCACACCGATCTTGGTGTGGTCAGATGCTTTGAGGGCAGAGGACAGATCTAGGGTCTAATAGACCCCAATTTTTTTCAAAAAAGAGTACCTGTCACTACCTATTGCTATCATAGGGGATATTTACATTCCCTGAGATAACAATAAAAATGATTTAAAAAAAAGAAAATGAAAAGAACAGTTTAAAAATAAGATAAAAAAGCAAAAAAAAATAAAGAAAATAAAAAAAAGCACCCCTGTCCCCCCTGCTCTCGCGCTAACTTACCTGTTGAAATTTCCCGGCCATACCCCGGTTTGGACGACCGTTGATTTTTAGACCTGCTGGCCCTCTTTTGTCCTGCCCGGCGCAGGTAGGACTCCCATCAATACATTGGTGGGGGGCCTTCTTTTTGGCGGCCGTTTTTGGATGGTGTCTGATGGGCAGCATTGCGGCCCGGTGATGTCTGTCCACTTGGCCGTCTTCCTGCATCGGTGGACCGTCGCTGCAGGACTTTCTTCACAGACCCCGGCCTGTGGGGGGCGCCCTGCAGCTTCGGTCCAGGGTCCTGTTTCCCAGACATCTTTGGCATTGCCACTGTTTGAAGGATATGTGCATGGATGTGTGAGTTATTTGATCTTTTTAGCTTCACTTTATTCTTGTGTTCTTGTTTAGGCTTTCTACTCTATCAAGTAACTTGCCTGGTTGCTACGATGCCTTTCATCCCTATTAGACAGCTGGGTTTACTGATTGGTTCCTGCCTGTGTATCCAGGGGCGGTGCCCATGGAACTTTGGTATCCGCCCCGGTGTTATGATGATGGACGCCGTAGAGAGCGGCAGTACTTTATGGCCGCTCCCACGGCACGTGACTCCTCACTTGTTTCTCCCTCGCCCCCAGACAATGACGCACAGACGCGATGACGCCACTCTTGAGCGGCGCCGCGTTGGACGTCACCTCCTGGTGCCCTTTTAAACCTTAAATGACCAGGAGTGAGTGTCAGTATAGTTGATGGCGGCGAAGTAAGCGGACGGACGATCGGCTTGCTCTGTGGGCTCTACTTGTCAGATAGCTCTTATTGCGCTGTAAGTACAGATTCTCAAACCTCCCCCTCCTTTTCTGCTGCTCAGTGTGATGACTGTAGCAATCTACCTAGTTACTTACATTGTAAATTGCCTATTATTTATGGGCCTTTCTTGTATTTTCCCTTATTTGCAGAGTCCTTTTATGTGACTGGATACTACTTAAGCAATATATTTAGGAGCACTGTACCATATTTTTTGCCCCAGTTCGGATTGTCCTTTTCTTCTTATCCATCGGTACACATTCTCCCCCTGGCTTTCTACTTTGGTAAGGTAGGACACCTATGACCCACTTTAGTTTTTAATGAAAATCATGTGCTTATTGAAACTGGCATTTCACTGGAACCAGACCACAGAATCTTACATGTACAAATTTTTCTTTGATACAGCTTTGATCTACATTGGTGGTACTGTCCGTCTCGGTGCGCACTGCCCTCTTTTGTGTTTGGGTGGACCAGTGTGGATAAAGTGGGGCCAGCTACACTCCCCCTTTTTCTCTCCTGGATTCTGGGGTGTTGTTGTTTGATATGGTCGTCGCCGCGGTCTTGGCGGTGAGATTCCAACTATGCTGGGTTTGGGTATGTTTCCCCTCTATGGAACTATTATGCCACATGCTGTTATGATATAGAGCTATTATGTATTGTATTTGATTATACTGCTTTCTGGTGACATATATAGGCCTCAGAAACAGTCCAAGATGTGGGATGAATGATCTCCAGAACCCCACAACTCCAATGAACTTCTGTACCTCCTCTTTGGTAGTAGGGGGTGACAGAGCCTGGATAGTTTGCACAACTGTCTCTGGAATTTTCCTCTGCACCCTAGTGCACATCATTCCCAGGAATTTCACTTCTGTGGCAGGTCCTTGGACTTTGTCTCTGTTGATAGCCCACCCTCTGTTCTCCAAGTGCTCTAGCAGCAGGTGCAGTGCTTCAGTTACATCTTCTTTTGTCCCAGAGATCATGATGCCAATAATGTAGTGAAACACAGCGACTTTCAAATGCAGGGTACTTAAATCTCGGGCAATCAGTCCATGACAAATCGTTGGAGAATGAACATAGACTTCAAGAAGCACTGTGAAAGTGTACTGGCGGCCGTCCCACACCATAGCAAACTGGTCTTGATGCTCTGGGTCTATCAAAATCGAAAAGAAAGCATTAGCCAGGTCTATCACAGCATGATATTCTCCTGCATCTTTAGCAATTTTTTCAATAATTGAGATCATATCTAGTACAGCTCACTTCAACGGAGGTGCCACTTTGTTTAGACCTCTGTAATTCACAGTCATTCTATATGTCCTATCAGGTTTTTGAGATGAGATGAGAAAGGACTTACAGCAGGTCTAAGGATCCCTACTCGCTACTCTCAACAGTTCTTGAATAGTCTCCCCAATTTCTTTGTGGCCTCCAGGAAGTCTGTACTGCTTGAGACAGACTGGCTTCTCTGGTGGAGGAATGTAGACAGGGGTCCATTTCGCTTGACCTCTGACCACAGCCTTCACCGCCCTTACCAGATACGCTTTATCCGGATACCCGAATGTGAATGTACCTCTTTCAGTCTGAATTGACTGACCTTGAAGTACATCCATCCAAAGAATATTTTCGGGTAACTCTGATACCAAAACATTTGTCATAAATCCTGATCCATTGCCAATAGCCAATTTCACCCATATCCTAACTGCTGGTGTAGTTTGCCCTCCCAAACCTTCTACATAAATCAATTCTCCTTTGTGATGGGAAGGATTGCCTTGCAAAAGTGTAACTTCAGCTCCGCTATCAACTAAAGCCATGACATTTGTAGGACTTAAGCCCAGTCAGCTGGGTGCCTATTACCCCAATTCTACCCTTAAATTTCACCTTATAAATGACACAACCCCATTTACCCCAGTTACCCCATCATAACTTGAAAAACCTGAATTCAACCTCCCATCCTTCCATGGATGGGTACAAATAACTCCCATCAAATGAATGGGTACCATAAATAACTCCCATCCCATGGATGGGTACAACATGTTCCAGACATGTAACCATTGTCGCTCAAATTCCAGCGACACAAACACAGCCAATGCTAAACCACCAACCCATCACCCCAAGTGTATCAAATAGGGCGGGAGGGTGGGAATCTCTTCCTCCACTGTTCTGTGACTGATGTCACTTCCCCTCTCTCCTACTTTTTCCTCCACAAGGCTAACTCCCCCTCCCCTTTTCTAAAAGGGGAAACTACCTTAAAACGGCAACTGTGCTGTCCAGCACTGTCATGCCGTCCCTGCACCTATAGCTCTGCTGTATGGCTCCGGGACTCTCTTGACATTTGTAGGACTTAAGCCCAGTCAGCTGGGTGCCTATTACCCCAATTCTACCCTTACATTTTACCTTATAAATGACACGACCCGGTTCTTGGAGTAAATGGCCTTTATGGCCTATTTATTAACAACTATAAATTAACATAAATAACAATAAATAACCATAAGTTTTAGTAAACCTTTTAAGGGGTAATATAGAAAAACAATCCTACTCTTGGTCACTGTAAACAACCTCTTCCCCTTTTGGCCTCCAGTCGGCAACCCCCTGACTCGGAGACATTACCCAAAATGTTCCCAGTGACCTAACCTTTAACCCCTTCCAGGTTACCCCATCATAACTTAAAAAACCTGAATTCAACCTCCCATCCTTCCATGGATGGGTACAAATAACTCCCATCAAATGAATGGGTACCATAAATAACTCCCATCCCATCGATGGGTACAACATGTTCCAGACATGTAACCATTGTCGCTCAAATTCCAGCGACACAAACACAGCCACAGCTCACAAGGGGTAAACCCTTACCCTTGTGAGCACCTCCACACCCTAAGCCCTCGCTGTATCCCATCCTGTAGGCCCAATGACCATAAATCCTTCCCTACCTCATTGAGATGTACCCCGTCGCTCCGCAAATACATCCAGGTATCTACTTTCAGTTCCCTGTGGTGAATGGCTAAACCCCCATTTTTAATAAAAAACCTACTGACCTCTTTGTTAACTTTTTTCCTAGTCCTATCAACCTTTTTCGCCGACCATGCCCATTTCCATGATAATCTACCCACCATATCTGACCATATTATTATCATCAATATGGTACACAGGTTATCCGCCCCTTCCTATGTGCCAAACGCTGCGCTCATGGGACTAAAGCCTCACTCTAAGCACCCGCTTAAATATTTAAACAGTGCAAGAAAATAAATGATTCACTATAAACTCGCCCTAACAAACAGTGAAATCAAATAGCAGCGCTAACTTAATTTACCTAAAAAATATATATGTGAAAATTACATGTGACACAATAATTAACACCACCCTCTATTAGCACAATTTGACCTGTGCTTAGAATCAACATATAATGTGTATACAGTCTGTGTGAAAAAACGATATTAAAGAAATATATCAAAAACTACTAGCAAACATATAAAGTCCAAAAATCGGTGAAACGTAGTGATATTAGTTATAGTCCATAACAAAATAATGTAATGTGCAGATCTTCAATAACACAATCTTCCACCACACCGTTGTGACTTGTGAATTCCACTCCCCTTCAGCGAGCAAACTCACCAGCTCCTCTTGCCTTACACTTTCATGTTCGGCTTAAAGGCTTTTTCCCATACAATAGGGGGCAAGATGATGACCTCCAATCAATCCCCGTTTAGTATCCAGAGTATATGTGCAAAAGCTCTCTCCATATGAAAAAAAGAAAAGCGATCCAATAGTGCAGTAACGCAATAAAACTTTTATTAAAACAACACTCTCCTCCACCATTGAACTCACATTTCACATATTTAAACCAAGCAAAGAGGCACAGCAACCATGGTCATCACCGAAAAACAAGCACTCCAAAAAAATGAGGTGGACGTATGGTGGTCACGGCGGACCCAGGTAGCTCTATGACCGGTGACACTCTCACCCGTTCCCTGGAGTCTCCTGGAGCCGCTTCCCCGCTATCTCGTATGGTGCTTCCTGTCACAGCGTCCTACGTCAAGCACGTTAGATTGCCGTATAGCCACGCCCCCTTAGTGTCCCCAATCCCCTTACCCGTGTTTAAGGGGGGGATGGAGGAGTTAATCCTGTGTTTCTGATGGTGAGATTGATCACCATTTTAAGATAATGGTGACCATAGTGCTATAGATTGTGGAGATCTGTAGTAGGAAAAAGTGATGGGATGTCCTTATTAGCAATATTGAGAGACATAGTAGACACCGTAAGTTAGGAACAGAAGGGAAGTGGAATGATTTTACATCACTGGCCATTATTTAGTGTATTACATTAAGTGTATCGAGGGCTCTAATATGATGTAATAATTTTGTTATATACCACAATGAGTTAAGCACTTGTCATATATGTCCAACCATTTATTCTTATTTCGATTCATATTTTATATATTTTTATATAATTTTATACATTTTATTATGGTCATTCCATACTTGCAGATATATAGCGTTTGCATATAGGATGGGCTATTTGCGCTCTCTATGGGTGGAATGCGCGACTATTAATTAGCCATTGTCTCCTTATAGCTGTATATTGAGGCATCTGCAGCACTAATAGATTTTAAATGTATGTTGACTTTGTAATAGAACGCAATATGCACGTATGGTGCAAGCGGGGACACAGGGAGCGCGCAAGCGCAGTGTCATCAGCGCCGCTCGTTATACGATCGGAGGATATAAAAGAAAGATTGCCAGACCGTTTAGCCAATCCCATGAATAAGTCCCTCGTGACGAAACATGTCGGGGCGTGGCTATACGGCAATCTAACGTGCTTGACATAGGACGCTGTGACAGGAAGCACCATACGAGATAGCGGGGAAGCGGCTCCAGGAGACTCCAGGGAACGGGTGAGAGTGTCACCGGTCATAGAGCTACCTGGGTCCGCCGTGACCACCATACGTCCACCTCATTTTTTTGGAGTGCTTGTTTTTCAGTGATGACCATGGTTGCTGTGCCTCTTTGCTTGGTTTAAATATGTGAAATGTGAGTTCAATGGTGGAGGAGAGTGTTGTTTTAATAAAAGTTTTATTGCGTTACTGCACTATTGGATCGCTTTTCTTTTTTTCATATGGAGAGAGCTTTTGCACATATACTCTGGATACTAAACGGGGATTGATTGGAGGTCATCATCTTGCCCCCTATTGTATGGGAAAAAGCCTTTAAGCCGAACATGAAAGTGTAAGGCAAGAGGAGCTGGTGAGTTTGCTCGCTGAAGGGGAGTGGAATTCACAAATCACAACGGTGTGGTGGAAGATTGTGTTATTGAAGATCTGCACATTACATTATTTTGTTATGGACTATAACTAATATCACTACGTTTCACCGATTTTTGGACTTTATATGTTTGCTAGTAGTTTTTGATATATTTCTTTAATATCGTTTTTTCACACAGACTGTATACACATTATATGTTGATTCTAAGCACAGGTCAAATTGTGCTAATAGAGGGTGGTGTTAATTATTGTGTCACATGTAATTTTCACATATATATTTTTTAGGTAAATTAAGTTAGCGCTACTATTTGATTTCACTGTTTGTTAGGGCGAGTTTATAGTGAATCATTTATTTTCTTGCACATATTATCATGCCCGGATAAGCCGCTCGAAGACGTAAAAAAAATCACATTTTATGTCCCGAATTAGATCTCTCATTGATCTGGCTCCCATATCATTGCCCCCACGTGTAAAAGCAGGACATCGGGGGGCCATATCAAGACGGGAGAACCCCAATGGAATAAGTTCCATCGCATGCCCTGGACACCAATCCACCTGATTTTCGCCTCCTGTCTTGGGATGCGAAGCTGCCTGCCATTTTGCCGAACATCCGCTCTCTTAGCCCTCCAATAAACATAGGAGTGTCCGAGAATCCAAACTAGGCCTACTTCTTGACCTGCAAACAAAATAACAACACAGAAACAAATAAACACCCATACCGTGCCATATAAACCAACCCAGCATAGCTGCCCCTTATACTATTAACATGTGTGGGCGAATGTACAATCTAAATCTGTCCGAGTCCCACTGACCTATGCGCTCAATGGCCTCCTGACTAAGGCCCGCCCGGGCTGCCTCCGTGGCCGCCCCTATGCGAAAAGAATGGGAAGAAAAACTGTCCGGGTCATATCCCCCTCGTGCCACGCATTTTTAAACACCGCTGTAAACTGAAACTTTTATAAAAATGAACCGTCCTCGTGAACGAGAAACGCCCCACCGACTACTGGTCGCACCTCCAGAAATGACAACACCGCCCGAACAGGGCAAATGCTGGACTCCTCAATCTTGTGTAACTCCAACTGTCTGCCCCTTCCAGCTTGATCAGTCTTAGATCGCCTGATCCAAATCCTGATAGTATCCTGTACATGCTCTACATCCCGATATAATAACCCCCCTTCCACCTTTTTAGAAGGACTGACCAACTCGCTTATCCGTAATGCTGCGAAGAAAGCCAGAGCAAAGGCTGCCCAAAATAAGACACATTCGTAGAAGGAACTGCAGACCTTTTCCAAACTACCAGTTAAAACTTGCAACATCTCGAATGAGACCGGGTGCCTGCCATCCCTACTCTTATGTGCCTCCTGTATCCTTTTACTGCCTGTCGTACCCAAAAGTCTTTTGTGTAATCCCTGTGCCCTTGCCATTTAAAAAGAAAGGCCAAACCTGCCAATTCGCGATCGATGGCAGCTGCCGAGATTCCCCTTTCCAAACCTTGCGTAAGAAAAAAAGAGTACAGCCTGAGCTATTTCAGGCCCCCCTGAGGGTATCCCTAGCTCATTCAAACAAGCAAACCAGTCCCTCCATGCCTTTGAGTAGGCATTCCACGTAGCCGTACTCACTGATTGCTTGATCCACTTTGCTGCACACCCAGATTGTCGCAATTAAAACGGACCTTCAAGTTGCGAAAGGCTTCACCCCAAATTTCCATGGCCACAACGATTGGAAACAGTTCCAACAGCACCAGGTTCTGCAAGAACCCGGCCTCCTGCCATGCTAACGGCCATCTGGCTGTACACCACTGTCCTTTACAGAAAGCCCCAAATCCTGTAGAACCCGCCGCATCTGTAAACAATTCCAGGACACAATTACTGATGGGGCCTGACATCTAAAGAGCATGCCCATTGAATGACTCTAGGAACTGCTGCCACACCCTCAAATCCTCTCTACTGAGTGTTCTCTACTGAGACTCACAAAATGTGTAGGAGCCCGTACACCCGCAGTGGCTGCCGCCAGCCGGCGACAAAAAATCCTACCCGTCGGAATTATGCGACAAGCAAAATTAAGCTTGCCCAGCAGGGATTGTAATTGGCGTAACTGTAATTTCCATACACCAATGGTCCCACGCACCTCCTCCTTCAACTTTTCTAATTTGTCCCTCGGCAAGCGGCACTCCATTCTGATCGAGTCTATTTCAATTCCCAAAAATGTAATCAACGCCGTTGGTCCTTCCGTCTTATCCGAAGCTAGTGGCACTCCAAATCGATCCGCCAGGTGTTGTAACGTCCCTAACAGGACTGCACAGATATTGGACCCAGCCGGGCCTACACATAAAAAATCATCCAAATAATGAATGACTGAATTGATACCTGACACATCCCGAACTGCCCATTCAAAGAATGAGCTGAACGTTTCGAATAGGGCACATGATATCGAGCATCGCATCGGCAAGCAGCGGTCAACGTAATATGCCCCATTCCATGTACAACCGAGCAGCCGAAAACTGTCCGGATGCACCGGCAGCAACCGGAAAGCCGCCTCAATATCTGACTTGGCCATCAAAGACCCCTGACCGTATCTCCTCACCCAGGAAACCTCCGCATCAAAAGAGGTGTACGTTGCCGCACACTCCTCCGGTGCAATAGCGTCGTTAACTGACCCTCCTTTCGGAAATGAAAGGTGGTGGATAAGTCTAAACTTGTTAGGCTCTTTTTTGGGAACTACTCCCAGCGGAGAGACCACCAAGCCTGAGATTGGCACCTCTGGAAAGGGGCCCACCATGCGTCCCAGCATAACCTCCTTCCCCAACTTTTCGGAGACCACTGCTGGGTGCAGCAGTGCTGACCGTAAATTCTTAGCCTCCGGTGGAACAGTCGCCAACGAACAAGGTATTCTAAAACCATTGGTAAAACCTGCCTGCAAGATGTTTGCCGCCAGCCGGTCGGGGTATCTACTGAGGAAAGGTAGCATTCTTTCCACCCGCACCGGCGTCCTCCCTCTTGTTTGCAGGATCTCCGGCACGGCTCTTTCCTTTTTTAAAGCACTTGGACAGCGCATGTGATCCCCCGCAGCCAGAACACGGATGCTTGAATCGACAGTTAACCCCGTATTTGCATGTGCCCTCTTTGAACTGCCAGCAGAACCCCCATTTTTTTTCGGTCGGTTGTCCTAGGACTGCTGAACCTCCGACCCCAGCCTGAAAAAAATGATTCGGCGCCCACGCCGCGGTCATCAGCTTCATCCAGAGACTTATATCCTTATGGTCCCAGCGTAGTGTCGGTCGTACAGCCATCCGTTGTCTGAATTGCTCATCATACCGTAGCCAGGCCATCCCTCCATAAGTCCTATGTGACTCACTAATGGCTTCCAGGTAAACGAACAGCGCCGAGCAGTGTTCGGGGGCCTTTTCTCCTACCACGCTTGCTAAAATCGCAAAGGCCTGCAGCCAATTTTGAAAGGTACGCGGGATTAACCGGTATCTCCTCTTCTCCTCATCTTCCTTCTTGCCCTCAACCGGCTTCAATCTGTCCAGATTGAACTTTTCCAACGGCAATAACGTGAATATCTCCACGTATTCCCCTTTCCAAATTTTCTCCCTGACTTCTGCTTTAAGATGAGCCCCCAAGGAACCCTCAAAGCATACGTACACTTCGCTGTTTGCGGAATCCGCCAACCTAACTGACTCCACCTTTTTATCACGCACTTTCTCTTGTTCCGCAGGAGTCGCCACGCTAGTTGCTGGGCTGGAAGACTCGCCGACAGCCCTAGTCGCACCTGCAATGGCAACGGGCGACGTGCCCGGTGCCTCTCGTGACGGGCTGCTGCGTCTGCGACTTTGTCGTGCGCTGACCCGCTGGCTGTCTCCTGCACTCGCCCCTGACCCATCATTCCTCCCGCTACATCTCCTGGACTGTCTGGCGTTGCTGGCCGACCCTGTTGACCTCGCCGTCTCACCCTGCGTGCTGCCCCGTTCCTGTGTCCCTTGTCCACTCCGCTCCTCTCAGTGGACCCCTCAGTCCTCTCAGTACATCTGCGACGTGCAGTGGGGGAAGAGCCATGGGTTATGCTGAGATCTCTTCCCCCACGGACATTGCCTCTGCGCCGGGTTCCCCTCACCTCTCCCATCCTGCTCCCCTGCGATCCAGAGGGCCGCTGTTCGTCCCCTCCTGCTGGCTGTCACTTCTTCTGCGATCCACTGGGGCCTGCTTCTGGGCTTAATCTCTCTGGCGGCCGGGACCGCCTTGCATGTGGTGTCGCCGCCCCCCTCCCACTGGGGTCCGTTCCGCCGTCTGCCGCTATCGCCACTAGCTGTTCATGCAGCCAGTCCGCGCCCTGAGCACCAACCGCCGCTCTCAACTGCTGGAGAAATCCCTCCATTGCCGCCATTAGCTATCTGTGAGAAGGAGATGCAGAGCAGTGAGGGTTCTGTGTAATCTCTTCCTCCACTGTTCTGTGACTGACGTCACTTCCCCTCTCTCCTACTTTTTCCTCCACAAGGCTAACTCCCCCTCCCCTTTTCTAAAAGGGGAAACTACCTTAAAATGGCAACTGTGCTGTCCAGCACTGTCATGCCGTCCCTGCACCTATAGCTCTGCTGTATGGCTCTGGGACTCTCTTTACATGTGTAGGAGAAGATGACGTCCCCCACCATATAGTGACAGGTGCATATGGGTATCGGTCTCCTGCTGTCACTGCTATTACAGGAGACTCATCTTCCCTTCATAAAGGATAAGGAACCTCCCAATCCCCTTTTCTGATTCTCTCTAACTCCTCCCCAGGATAAAGGAATTTGGGTTCATGTTCAGTTTTGGGAATTGGTTTGGGGCTAACAGTAGGGGTCTGTTCTGTTTTCTCTAAGTTCAGGCTGATGTTATCTTCACTAGGAGTAGTGTTTCTAACCCTGACGATTTCCCCACTAAATGTTTCCACCTCTTCAGCATTTCTGCAGTAGAAATCCCATCTATCTCATCTTTAGGTACTCCTGCCTTTAATAGGTCCACCCACATTTTTATCCTAGAAATAACTAGCCTGGTTTTTTCTTCACCTCCTGTCTTCTCTACCCCATTCCCTTTCTTCTCTGTTCTTTTCTGCTTGTGTTCTTCCTGTCTGGCCTTGACCTTATCTACTGCCCTGACAGGTTTTGTTTTAGTCTCCTCAAGCTCCCCCATCTGGCTTAAAAGGGTTGTGGCTTCATGAATCTTGCTGTTTAATCCCAGGCCTCTCAACAAGGACAATAATGGAGCCCTGAGATTAAGAGGCGCAGACTTCATCAGCTTAGAGCGCAGAGCAGACGTAAAGGGTTGCATATCTGGACCCATCCATTCTGGAAATGTATTTAATCCGGTTATACAACCCATTTCACGTAACCTGGAAATACCCTCTCCTATTGATCTCCAGGTGTAGGTATTTTCCAGGTCAGTAGGACTAGCGTATACTCGGACTATTCCATCTTTCATGAGGTCTAACAGTGAAAAATTGACGCTAAACTCTTGGGCTTTTCACATTGCCTGAAGCAATTGTGGATCATGGGTTAACACTCCCATAGTCACTGCTTCCTTACCTGATAAAACAACCTTGTCTGCCTCTTCATCCCATAAGCAAAGGAGCCAACTCAAAAGGGGCTCCCCAGATCTTTATTTGTATTGTTTTGCCAGCTCATGGAGTTCAGTTTGTGTAAACTCCCGTACTTCTTCAAATTCAACATCTCTGGGGTTGCGATAATGCACCTCCCCATCTGCCATATCCTCTCTATCATGTTGCCGTTTCCTTTGTTTAGTAATGAGAGGTCTGGCATACTTTTTCTTTCCCACTAGCAGATCATCATGCGAAATATCAAACTCTCCTCATCTTCACTATCATTTGAGGAGAGCACATCCTCACAATCCCAATTTTGGGATTTGACAATGGCACGTACCCTGGCTTTTCTAACAGGTTTACGGCCCTTCCTTATCCTTAAGGCATTAATTGATTTGGTCATGAGGGCTGCACACCGCTCTTGCAAATCATCAGCCCAACTAGCGGTTGAACGTACACACTCTGAAGCAACTGCTAGCTGGTCTTTTAATACCTTAACTTTTGCCTCTGCCTTCTCCCTTCTATGTGATACGGTATAAATAGCATGAAGAAAATACCAGCTCACTGTGGACACTGTCCTCTTCTCTTTTTTACTTAAATCCAACCCCTTAAGGCTAAAATCTACAAAATGATCTGAGACTTTATCACCCCAAGTCAGGTTCAAGGGAGAAGCATACTGCACAAATTCTTTAGCAAGAGGCTCTTACTTATTGTCTCTGGCCCAGATAGGTAAGCTGCACACTTCCTTCTGGCCACCAGAACCCTCTACAGCCTTGCTTTTCCTAAACACCTTACGCAGAATTTTACCTAGCACAAGCTACACAACACACTACAGAAAAACAGGTCTGCTTCAGTTGAATTATAGCACAGATCGCGGCACAAGCACCCAAATGTTTTGCTTGAGTCTATCTAGCAAGGTTACTCTGTGGTATAAGCAAGGAAGCTAAGACTTCTGCAGTGTGTAAATGTGCTTTTACTATACAAAGATGCTGTACATTCAAAACTATTACAATATTAGGAATACTATACAAGACTGACAGATATCTATAACAAGCAAAATGCCTAGCAAATGAACAGCCTATGGTCTATACCAGTACAAATACACTTAAAGGTTACTTATCTTCTGTTACTGTATGTTCGTGATCTCCATTGGGAACGATTCTCCTGGAGCATAAGGCACCTTTCTTCTATCATGAGTGGCTTCGGATCTTATAAAGCATGATGGTGTGTGTGTGTCCCAGTCTCTACTCACCCCTTTTATGTGTCAGGCTGTTTACCATAGTTACCAAACAACAGAAAACATACCTGTTTACTGTAGCTGTAGAAACAATGGACTGTTGAAAACTGTCAATTGAATACAAAAATGGTATCTACATACCCATTGTCTACTCAAGCCAACACCTGACAGTAATCTAACAGTCATTCTTTCAGTTTGAGAGCTGAAAGAACCTCAAACAAGTCTCTCACTTGTGTACTGTAGCTATAGAGACAATAGCCTGTTGAAAACTGTCAATTGAATACAACAATACAACGTACCTAATGTCTACTCAAGCCAGAACCTGACAGTATCTCTATGACCAACCACTATTGTTTAATGTCATGTCCCATGTATCTTATGTCTGCTTAATATAAAAAAATCATATTGTAACAAACGCAACACATGTGGTCACTATTTCACCAACTTCATAAACCTCTCCCTCCTCATCCTCTGCTTGGGTTCTGGTGACTTCTCCTTCTTTCGGAGGTGGGGGGTCCCTGGTGTCCTCAGATGTCCTGAGTCTTTTCTCCCCTATGTGAATAAAATAAAGGTATACTTAGCACACAGATATTTGAGGCCAGAAATAGGAAGATGAAACAGTGCTTGGAAGTGTCGTACAATTTGTCTGTTTTGAGTTCCAAGCTGAAGAACATTTTCTTGCCTTTCTCAAGCTGAAATACTTTCCTTTTATGTTAAAATATCACACATGTAGAGACCCCTAGTATCCACTGGAGCACCTGTGTGGGACACCCTAAAAAGTTTGTTCTGGTGTCCCACACTAGTACTCCTGTGTCCAGATGTTTAAACAGCTGTTGAGTGTCCTCTCCTTACACTGAATCAAATTTCATTGTAGTTACAAACCCATCTAGACAACAAACTTATTTTAATTCCAATAGGCCTGAACAAATGTAGTTAACCTGTATCTGCCAAAACCTCTTAAAGTGGGCGAACGAATGATGTTTCCTATGACCGATTACTGTGCCCATGAACATCAAAGTAGCCATTTTAAAATGTACAACAGTAAAGAAAAGCACATTGGGCAGCATGAACGTAATAAGAATAGGAACACACGACAAAATACTTACTTTTTTGCTGCACTCTCTTGAATCTTCTGTACTGATCCTGCTCCGTCAATTTCAGGTCTGACCAGTGTTTCCTCAATTGATCCTTGGATCATCGTACCCCAATATTCCTGTGCAGACTCTTCACAACTTTAGGCATGATCTTGGCCTTTCTCACATTTGGGTTTGGATAAGGTCCATACTTCCCATCATAGTTGGCCCTCTTCAAGATGTCCACCATCTCCACCATCTCTATAAAGGCCAGATTTGAGGCCTTAAATCTCCTCCGGGATTGTGAGGTTCGGGGCTCTGGCCTTTCGTCGTTGCTGCTCTCCTCTACATGCACATGTTGTCTCTCCGCCATGTTCTCTCCCACTGCGCCGAAAGAGAAGGGGCGGGGAATAGACTACAAAGAACGTCAGGGGCAGGCTGAGTTTCATGCATACGCAGTGTATATAAAGGGTAACACGCGTGCGCCGTTTGTACGATCTGTGTGCGGAGGACGAATCAACGGAAGCAGCGATCCTTATAACGAAGGTACAATTTTAATTTGGTGCATCATTGGCCTATACTGCTTATAGATTGAGGCCTATATTGTGTCAAGATTAGGAGAGTTTCGCCTGACATTAGGGTTTGTCTTGTGTTGTGTCTTGCAGAGAAAATGGATCTATTGAATGATCAGGACTTTATCCCCATATTCATTGATATGTTCAGGGAGCTGCCCTGTCTGTGGCAGGTAAACCACCCTGATTATAAGAATCAAAGAGGAAGGCAGCGCTGGATCAATTGGTGGAATTTGTGAAGCCGGTGATCCCCATGGCAGACATCCGCTATTTGAAGGCCCTAATTGGTGGCATGAGGAGTACTTATCTTAGAGAGCGCAAGAAGGTCCAGGATTCCCAGAGATCAGGAGCTGAAGCAGATGACATTTATGTACCCAGGCTGTGGTACTATGACAGACTGCATTTTCTGGCAGGCCAGACTGAACCCAGGCCAGCACTCTCCAGTCTTCATTCAAGGCTTCCTTCCCCCCCAGCTGAGGTTTCTGACCTCCAACCTGGGCCTTCCAGGCAGCAACATGTAGAGGAGCCCAGCTTGAGTCAGGTATAGACCTTCTTCTAAATATTTCTGTTTGTCAAATTAATGATGTTAAATATATGTTAGTTTTGATAACTAATTTCTGATTTCACAAAGAGTTTTACATATCAATAGACAGTAGTGGCCACAAATGATTGTGACAATAATGAAAAATGCTGGGCTCAGAATGATAGTCTTTTCTATTTATTACCATTCAATTTGCAACAGTCATGAGATGAAAATTGTATGTGATTAATGAACCAAAAACTAAAACGATGTCCCTTTTTCATACACAGGAAAGTCTCAGCCAGGAGGAGGCCATGGAATGTGGCAGCCAGGAGGTGGCGGGGGTAAGTGGCAGCCAGTAGGTGGCCGGGCCCAGTAGCCAGCTCGATACCCAGGTCCCTCCCCTCCGCCTTCCACAAAAAAGTGGCAGGAAGAGGAGTAACCTGAAGGAGGCAACAATTGGCCTAATGCTGAAGGCTACTGCGGCCCTCAGAAACCCCCCCAGTCTTCAAAAGGACTATGCCTGCATGACAGCATGCAAAATGCAGGAAATGGAGGAGGGCCAAAGCCTCTTATGTGAGAAAGTGATCTTACAAACCCTAAATAAGGGGTTGAGGGGCGAACTCACAAGCCAAAGCAAAGTTTGTGAGTTCAACCATGGTCCTCCTCCTCCATCTCCTGCCACACCTCCAACACCAGAGCCACATCCTGGAAGGAAGCGTCTAAGGAAGACAAGAGAGTGATTGCCTGGGTTCAGTCTGGTCTGGCAAAAGATGCAGGCTGTTGTAGTACCACAGCCTGGGGACATAGATGTCATCTTATTGATGTCTGCCCTGGGGTACAAAGGCTTTGCAAATTTCACCAGTTTATCTAGAGTTGCCTTCCTCTATTTTTGTTATGACCCAGAATAAATGGATATTTATTTTTCAGAAATATTTACCTATGTGTTTTACTTCAAAAAGGACAGTTTGTGAGTAGGCAGGTACATTTCAAAAATACAATGTGAAATTAATAAGGGACACCAACACCAACCAATCTCCAAAACAACTTCATTATTCTAGCATTCTAAACAAGTAGAAAATGCGCTGCATTAAACAATTTAAAACATTGCAGCGTGACGAATATGCTATATCCATTACGAACGCTAGTTTGACCAGACCGAGCAGTTCCGTCTCGTAATTTATTCTGAGCATGCGTGGCACTTTGTGTGTCGGAATTGTCTACACATGATCGGAATTTACGCAAATGGATTTTGTTGTTGGAAAATTTTAGATCCAGATCTCAAACTTTGTGTGTCGGAAATTCCGATGGAAAAAGTCCGATGGAGCCTACACACGGTCGGAATTTACGACAACAAGCTCCGATCGCACATTTTCCGTCGGAAAGTCCAATCGTGTGTACAGGGCATTAGACCTTCTTTCAAGTTTTATTGCTATTTATGTCCCCATTAGGGAGATTAGCCTATTTGTACTGGTGACCACTGTCACCAAGAAAGTGTGAGAAAATCCAAAATGTTAAAGGGCCTCCAGAGCAAAAGACAATGAGAGATCTTCCAATGGGGACATCTTTGTGCAAACAGACTGCAAACGCACAAAATAGGGCAGAAAAGCGTGATATGGAGGAACGTTAAAGGGATCCTGTCAACACAGGGATAAAATACTGACTATTTACCAGTTTTATTGATGGGGTATGGCAGAATTCTCTTGTGCAAGGACAGTAACCTGGAAGGGGCTTCTCTTTTTATTATGTATAGGACTATGGGAAAAAAAGAACTGGGTAGTGTGATATGAGATGTGAGACTCCATGATGGGAACCAGATAACTTTAGTAAGGACTTCTCACTAGAAGGTAGTAGGTGATTCAGTCCACCAAAGTCAAGTCAGATAAGAAATATCAATTTTGTTTGAAATAAAACAGATTCACACAACTATGCATGAAATGTAGCAAAAAGTAAACAATATTAACGACTCCTGCCAACCAGATAATCCATTAGACTCACTCCAAAACTACCAGGGCACTCTCATTTCTTCGGAGAAAATATAAACTCCAAACAGCCCAACTGCCCCTGCAATCTCTAGGAGGATCTAAAAATAACCGATCTGTTGGGGGTCAGGTACATTTGCCCCCTTTCCACTGGTGTTTCTTCCATGCTAAATGGTTGAATTTTCACTTTATTATAAAAGAGTAACCCATTAATATTGTGTCCTGTCCCCACTTCTGCTTGCAGAGGTAAAGGTCATAGGAGTTGGAGACTCAGATAAACTGACTATTCTTAGAGGATGTCCTGGTCTTCCTGGAACTCCCGGACAAAAAGGAGAAGCTGGAGCCGCTGGTGTGAAAGGCAAGTAGAATGTAAAGTAATAAAAACGTGCATCTATGATATTCAGTAATATATATATATATATATATATATATATATATATATATATATATAATCCCCAGCACTGGTGTCAGCGGACGAACTATTAAACCCCAGCACTGGTGTCAGCGGACGCACTATTAAACCCCAGCATTGGTGTCAGCGGACGCACTATTAACCCACAGCACTGGTGTCAGCGGATGCATTATTAACCCCCAGCACTGGTGCGAGCGGATGCACTATTAAACCCCAGCACTGGTGTCAGCGGATGCACTATTAAACCCCAGCACTGTTGTCAATGGGCGCACTATTAAACCCCAGCACTGTTGTCATTGGGCGCACTATTAAACCCCAGCGTTGGTGTCAGTGGAAGCATTGTTAAACCCCAGCATTAGTGTCAGCGGACGCACTATTAAACCCCAGCATTGGTGTCAGCAGACGCATTATTAAACCCCAGCATTGGTGTCAGCGGACGCATTTTCAAACCCCAGTATTGGTGTCAGCAGATGCATTATTAACCCCCAGCATTACCCCCTCCACTCCACAAATACCCCCCCACACTCCACAAATTTCAACCTCAGTCACCCCATTAAGGACTTTGCTCAGTCCAATTGTGATGGCTCACTTACCAGGCCTAGTGGCAGGGCATATCGAGAACGCCACAATCTCCACCCCCAAGGTGGCAGCGGGACCCTGGATCCGGGGCCGGGCACAGCCTCCGAGGGAGCACAGCTCTGGTCAATCATCATGGGTGGGCGGGGCGATGGGCGGATCCTCCCTCCACTCCCCTGTGTTGGGGTTTCTTTTGCTGAGCGCACTGTGCTGCAGCAGCATGTGGGGGAAAGGACACAGTAGATGGAGAGAGAAAGATCCCAGTCGCTGCGCTGCAGACCCGTGCACCCGCCCAGGATCGGCCCTGCCTACGGTCCATGGGTCGTAAATGGCCTGCGAGCCGGTACTTTGAGACCCCTGCTTTTTTTTTTGCACAACACGCTGTACCTCTGGAAGCTCTAACTGTGTCTCCTGCAGCTTCCAGCTGCTACATCCTCACAGGCTCGGAATTTTACTGTCCCAGCATGGACAGCATGGAGCACCATGCTCCTCACATCTCCCGTGTAATAACTGACCCCATCAGGAGGGAGGGGCCACTGACCTCTACTCCCAGCTCTAACATAAGCCCAGTGCACACCTGGCTCATTAGTGTGCCTGTTTTCTGCAAGACATGGCCTAAACTGCCAAAATAATCAGCGGGATGGGCTTGCCTCTCCACAAAATGTTTAGTTTTAGGCAGGTGCAAAAAAATGCTATAAATGAAGAATGTTTTCAGGAATAGACGTGTTAATAATTTATTTTTATCAATTAACAAAATGGAAAGTAAATGAACAGAAGAGAAATCCAAATCCAATCAATATTTGGTGTGACTACCCTTTGCCTTCAAACCAGCATCAGTTCTTCTAGGTACACTTGCACACAGTTTGTGAAGGAACTTGGCAGGCAGGTTGTTTCAAAACATTTTGGAGAACTAACCACAGATCTTCTGTGGATGTCAGCTGCCTCAAATGCTTCTCTTCATGTAATCCCAGACAGACTCCTTGATGTAGAGATCAGGGCTCTGTGGGAGCCAAACCATCACTTCCAGGACTCCTTGTTCTTCTTTACAGTGAAGACAGTTCTTAACAGTGTTGCCAACCCCCCCCCCCCCGAAGTGAAATTTACTGACAGGACACCACAAACGGCACCAATTTTTTACTGGCAAAGCCACATTTTTTACTGGCACTGCAAAAAAGGACCTAAATTGGCAGTTTTCAGTGCTAAACTCTGCAAATATCAATATTTAAACTAAAAACATGTATCTAGTGCTATTAGCAGTGTGTTTAAGTTAAACAAAAGTCAAGATAAAAAATAAAAGTGTAGCGCTATATATATTAAACAAGAGGTCTTATGTGCGTAGAAACAGTGAATAAAACCTAATCACCCCTTGTAGAACAAAGGTATGAAGTGCATAGTAAAGTGACACTGTGTAATTCAAAACAGCAATTGAAATACAATATAAATATTGGTGATCAATTATAGAAATTAATACATTATATCTGAAAAACCGTGAAGTTAAACAAAAGTCAAAAAACATTTCTCCATTTACATGAAGATCGGGTTAATTTAACCCAGCCAGCACAGAGTTCCTCTATATATCAGAATCTGCAGGATTTCCCCTTACAGTGCAAAGAAACTCTGACATAAAGGGGAATGCTGCGGATCATGATCTAAGGGGGAAACCAGAGACCACCTTATATCAGAGTCCACTGCGTTCCCCTTTACACCAGAGTTCCCACTTACATCAGGGTCTGTAGCATTGCCCTTTACATCAGAGTTCCCTTTTACATCAGGGACTGCAGAGTTCCCCCTTGCACTGTAAGGGGGAATCCTGCAGACTCTGATGTAGAGGGAAATGCCAAGAACTCTGATGTTCTCAGAGACCACCTTTCGCAGAGTGAATACACTAAGGTAAGGTTTGGGTTGCCTGCTATAAGGGGGAACTTTTATATCAGTGCCCACTTACATTATTGTATTCAATCCCCCCTTACATCAGTGACCCACCCCCCGACTGGCCTGGCGGTGCTGTCACTGACCTCCTCTCAGGTGCACCATGCAGGGTTCAGTCAGACAGCTCCAGCTTGGCAGCTCTGGTTTTATCATATAGTCTCCTTTCCACAGTCCACACACATCTGGCTCCTCTCATGACTCCCATCCCGGCGGCGCTCTCACTCTTGACTCCTCTCCAGACCCCCTCAGAGACTGCAGACATGAAAAAATACAAGAGATGGTCAAAGATTGCGGATATGATAAAAGTGATGATTATAGGCTGTGGACATGTTATAGAAGATGGTTAGAGCCTGCAGAATTCATACAGGAGGTGGTTAGAGGCTGCGGACATGGTACAGAAGGTGGTCAGCGATTGCAGACATCATACAGAGGGTGGTCAAAAGCTGCAGACATCATACAGGAGGTGGTCAGAGGCTGCGGACATGGTACAGGAGATGGTTAGAGGCTGTGGACATGGTACAGGAGATGGTCAGAGGCTGCAGACATGGTACAGGAGGTGGTCAGAGACTGCGGACATGGTACAAGAAATGGTTAGAGGATCCGGAAATGGTACAAAAGATGGTTAGAGGCTGCGGACAGCCATATTTTTTACTGGCGGTTGGCAACACTGCCCCCCACAGTAGTGTACTCCTCTGACCCCCTTGGCTCCCTTCAAGTAGTGTCCTTTTCTGCCCCTTTCATATCATGACCCCACCCCCACTGCAGTGTCCTGCTATACCCCATACATATCACACCCCCCCCCCCCCAACAGTAGTGTCTCAATCTGCCCCCTTCACCCTCCACACCAGTGTCCTCCTCTGTCACCCTTTACATCACCCTCCCACAGCAATATCCTCCTCTACCCACCTTCATATACCCCCCCTACAGCACTGTCCTTCTCTGCCCCCTTTCATATCATTCCCCCAGAGCAGTGTCTTCCTCTGCTCCCCTTCATTTTTCCCCCTCACATCAATGTCCACTTCTGCCGCCCTTTACCCCCTCGTAGTAGTGTCCTCCTCTTCCCCCTTCACCCTCTCACAGTAATGTCCTCCTCTGTCCCCCTATATCGCCACATCAGTGTCCTTCTCTGCCCCTTCACCCTCTCACAGTAATGTCCTCCTCTGTCCCCCTATATATCCACATCAGTGTCCTCCTCTTCCCCTTCACCCTCTCACAGTAATGTCCTCCTCTGTCCCCCTATATCTCCACATCAGTGTCCTCCTCTGCCCTGCTCACCCCCCCCCCCCCAGTAGTGTGAGTGTCCTCCTCTGTCCTCTTAATATTACCCCCTCACATAATGAGTGTGTTCCTCTCTGTGCTGGAAAACTGGAAAGGCGCTGCAGCTGAGACTGTCTTCCATTCAAAAATGGCATCACTGCACATGCGCCCGCCTGGCGGAAAAATGGGCAAGCTTTTCTGAGCCTGGCAGGCTTCACAATGGCCCATGCACAGTTGCACTGTCGGCCCACAGCCATCTTTTATACGGGCATAACGGGCATTTACGGGCAACCCGAAAATGGGCTGAAATTTACGGGCGGTTGGCAACACTGGTTCTAAATGACATTGGCTGTATGTATGAGGTGGTTGTCCACCCAAAAACATTTGGGGCCAATCACACCTCCATGATGGTATGGCATGATGAATAAGTATTTGCATATATTTCTCAGCATTAAGGACAACATTGAACCTGACCAAATCTCCAACTCTGTTTGCAGAAATGCAGCCCCAAACATGCAAGATACCTCCTCCATGCTTCACGGCTGCTGCAGACACTCATTATTGTATCGCTCTCCATCCCTTCACCAACAAACTGCCTTTTGCTACAGCCAAAATATTTAAAAAAAAAATGTCATTCATCAGTTCAGAGCACCTGCTGCCATTTTTCTGCACCCCAGTTTCTATGTTTTCCTGCATAGTTGAATCACTTAGCCTTGTCCCATGTATG
Organism: Aquarana catesbeiana; assembly: GCF_042186555.1. NCBI lineage: Eukaryota > Metazoa > Chordata > Amphibia > Anura > Ranidae > Aquarana > Aquarana catesbeiana. The sequence goes on along the minus strand of NC_133332.1, from coordinate 253,690,655 downwards.
GCGTTTTGGCCACATTTCTTCAATGAACACCACTCCTAGCCAAACTTCTCTGGGCAGTAGATGAGTGTACCTGGGTCCCATTGGTCTCTGCCAGTTCTGTGATGATGGCACTGATTAACATCTTATGTCTAAGGGAAGTAAGCAAGACGTGTCTTTTATCTGCTGCATTAAATTTTCTTGTCCGAGCACTGCGTCTATGGTCCTCAATGTTCCTGATCAATGGTGTGCTCAATGCTGAGAAATGCAAGCAGATACTTCTTCATCATGCCATGCCATCAGGGAAGCGTGTGATTGGTTCCAAATTTATTCTGCAGCAGGACAACGGCACCAAAACATACAGCCAAAACATACATACAGCCAATTAAGAACTATCTTCAGTGTAAAGAATAACAAGAAGTCCTGGAAGTGAAGGTTTGCCCCCCCCACAGAGCCCTGATCTCAACATCACGGAGTCTGTCTGGGATTACATGAAAAGACAGAAGGATTTGAGAAAGCCTACAGCCACATAAGATCTGTGTTTAGTTCTTTGAGATGTTTGGAATAATCTACCTGCTGAGTTCCTTGAAGAACTGTGTGTACAAGCACTGTGTGTACCTAGAAGAATTAATGCTGGTTTTAAGCCAAAGGGTAGTCTCACCATATACTGATTTGATTTAGATTTTCCTTCTGTTCTTTAACTTCGAATTTTGTAAATTGATAGTAACTGTGTATATATATATATATATATATATATATACAGTATATATTATATTTATTAGAACTTAGAGAGGTGTGAACAAAAAATACAGTGTATGCCCAACCTTCCATATCACATGACCGGAGATGGGAAGGTGGAACAGTTGTCCCGGGTGGGCACCAGACAGAGAAGTAAGTCTGTGAGACCTGTAAGTACACAGAGCATCTCAGGAGGAGCAACTCAGCACCAGAGCTCCCCTCTATCTCTCAGAGCCACCCAACCTCCCTCTGAGCCCTTCGGCTCCTCTCTTGCTTAGAGCCATGAAGGGCTTCACTTGCCGCCCATAGGACGTCATATGTCCTCCTCGACTTTGAGTGGCGATATCTGGATGATGGGTGCAGCTATAGGCATCATTCAGATATCTTTTTTTCAGCCAGCGATTCCCTCACATGTAAAAGCCATCATAGCCACTTGATTGCTTTTACAGGCACTCTCCGGTGCTTCCTCGTTCTCTCCTGTGCGATTGGGGAGAGAGAGAATAAATCCACCGTTGGTAGCCGTTTACTATGGACCAGATGGTTCCCGGCCATCTCTATGACCCTCGGAGGCTGCAAGCGACATAATGACGCTTTCCAGCTCTGGCAGATGTAAACACTGCCATTTTTTTTTTTGCTGGAAAGCCTTAGATTGTTTTTTTTATCTCAGGCTTTCCAGCATAGAGGAGAGATGTGGGGACTTACAGACCCCAGATCTCTCCGTAAAGAGGACCCGTCATGCCCTATTCCTATTACAAGGGATGTTTACATTCCTTGTAATAGGAATAAAAGTGATAAAAAATTTTTTTAAAAAGTGATAAAAATATATAAAAAAAGTAAAGCGCCCCCATTCCCTCGTGCTCGCACACAGAAGTGAACGCATACTTAGGTCACGCCCGCATATGAAAACAGCGTTCAAACCACACATGTAAGTTATTGCAGTGAATGTTAGAGCGAGAGCAATAATTAGAAAAATTGCTGTGCAAATACTATGTGACATAAAAAATGCCATTTTATGACCTAGGGTCTCTGCTATATATATATGTATATATATATATATATATATATATATATATATATATATATATATATATATACATATATACATATACACATGATCTCACACAAAAGTGAGTACACTCCACATTTTTGTAAATATTTTGTAATATCTTTTCATGATGTCCCCTCAAAATAACTCAACACACAGCCATTAATGTCCCAACTGCTGGCAACAAAAGCGAGTACACCCCTATGTGAAAATGTCCAAATTGGGCTCAATTAGCCATTTTCCCTCCCCAGTGTCATGTAACTCATTACAAGGTCTCAGGAGTGAATGGGGAGCAGGTGTGTTAAATATGGTGTTATCTCTCTCACTCTGTCATACTGGTCACTGGAAATTCAGCATGGCACCTCATAGCAAAGAACTCTCTGCGGAACTCTCACTCAGAACAGGTCTCACCATGGTCGACCAAAGAAGTTGAGTGCACATGCTCTGCATCATATCCAGAGGTTGTCTTTGGGAAATATATGTATGAGTGCTGCCAGCATTGCTGCAGATGATGTAGGGGTGGGGGGTCAGCCTGTCAGTGCTCAGACCATATGCTGCACACTGCATCAAATTGGTCTGCATGGCTGTCGTCCCAGAAGGAAGCCTCTTCTAAAGATGGTGCACAAGAAAGCCTGCAAACTGTTTGCTGAAGACAAGCAGACTAAGGACATGGATTACTGGAACTATGTCCTATGGCAGAGATATGCAATTAGCGGACCTCCAGCTGTTGCAAAACTACAAGCCCCATCATGCCTCTGCCTCTGGGTGTCATGCTTGTGGCTGTCAGAGTCTTGCTATGCCTCATGGGAATTGTAGCTGGAGGTCCGCTAATTGCATATCCCTGTCCTATGGTCTGATGAGACCAAGATAAACGTATTTGGTTCAGATGGTGTCAAGCGTGTGTGGCGGCAACCAGGTGAGGAGTACAAAGACAAGTGTGTCTTACCTACAGTCAAGCATGGTGGTGGGAGTGTCATGGTCTGGGGCTGCATGAGTGCTGCCTGCACTGGGGAGCTACAGTTCATTGAGGGAACCATGAATGCCAACATGTACTGTGACATACTGAAGCAGAGCATGATCTCCTCCCTTCGGAGACTGGGCCCCAGGGCAATATTCCAACATGATAATGACCCCAAATGCACCTCCAAGACGACAACTGTCTTGCTAAAGAAGCTGAGGGTAAAGGTGATGGACTGGCCAAGCATGTTTCCAGACCTAAATTCTATTGAGTATCTGTGGGGCATCCTCAAATGAAAGGTGGAGGAGTACAAGGTCTCTAACATCCACCAGCTCTGTGATGTCGTCATGGAGGAGTGGAAGAGGACTCCAGTGGCAACCTGTGAAGCTCTGGGGAACTCCATGCCCAAGAGGGTTAAGGCAGTGCTGGAAAATAATGATGGCCACACAAAATATTGACACTTTGGGCCCAATTTGGACATTTTCACTTAGGGATGTACTCACTTTTGTTGCCAGCGTTTTAGACATTAATGGCTGTGTGTTGTTATTTTGAGGGGACAGCAAATTTACACTGTTATACAAGCTGTACACTCACTACTTTACATTGTAGCAAAGTGTTATTTCTTCAATGTTGTCACATGAAAAGATAGAAAAAAATATTTACAAAAATGTGAGGGGTTTTACTCACTTTTGTGAGATACTGTATATAGACGCACATAGAGAGAGTAAGATACATAGGATACACAGGGGTTGATTTGCTAAAACTGGAGAGTGCAAAATCTGGTGCAGCTGTTCATAGCAGTCAATCAGCTTCTAACTTCAGCTTGTATATATAAACAGTGGGGACGGAAAGTATTCAGACCCCCTTAAATTTTTCACTCTTTTGTTATATTGCAGCCATTTGCTAAAATCATTTAAAGAGGAGTTCCACCCAGGGGGTCCATTAAAAAAAAAAATTAAAAGTCAGCAGCTACAAATACTGCAGCTGCTGACTTTTAATTGGACACTTACCTGTCCCTGGGTCCAGTGATGCGGGGGGATCGAAGCCCCACTCGTCTCCCCCTCTGTTCAGCGGCGCCGGCATTGCAACTGTGGGCGCCGGGCTTTGGCTTCACAGCCTGGCACCCACTGCGCATGCGCGAGCGGCGCCGCGCGCCGTGATTGGCCGCTCAGTCACCTGGGACCTGTAATGGGTCCCAGATGATTGACAGGAGGGAGGGAGCAGAGCGGAGCCCTTCCTGTGCCGAGGGGGAAGTGATGTCACCAGCACAGGCACTGGAAGGGGCAGACTACGAGGGACCCCCTAGCAACAGGCATTTAGAGGTAAGTTAAAAAAAAAAAAATATCCAAATTTTTTTTTCTTAATGATTTTTCATGTATTTTTGTTTTTTTGGGTGGAACCCTACTTTAAGTTCCTTTTTTTCCTCATTAATGTACACACAGCACCCCATATTTACAGAAAAACACAGAATTGTTGACATTTTTGCAGATTTATTAAAAAAGAAAAACTGAAATATCACATGGTCCTAAGTATTTAGACCCTTTGCTGTGACACTCATATATTTAACTCAGGTGCTGTCCATTTCTTCTGATCATCTTGAGATGGTTCTACACCTTCATTTGAGTCCAGCTGTGTTTGATTATACTGATTGGACTTGATTAGGAAAGCCACACACCTGTCTATATAAGACCTTACAGCTCACAGTGCATGTCAGAGAAAATGAGAATCATGAGGTCAAAGGAACTGCCTGAAGAGCTCAGAGACAGAATTGTGGCAAGGCACAGATCTGGCCAAGGTTACAAAAGAGTGTCTGCTGCACTTAAGGTTCCTAAGAGCACAGTGGCCTCCATAATCCTTAAATGGAAGACGTTTGGGACGACCAGAACCCTTCCTAGAGCTTGCCCTCCGGCCAAACTGAGCTATCGGGGGAGAAGATCCTTGGTGAGAGAGGTAAAGAAGAACCCAAAGATCACTGTGACTGAGCTCCAGAGATGCAGTCGGGAGATGGGAGAAAGTTGTAGAAAGTCAACCATCACTGCAGCCCTCCACCAGTCGGGGCTTTATGGCAGAGTGGCCCGACGGAAGCCTCTCCTCAGTGCAAGACACATGAAAGCCTGCATGGAGTTTGCTAAAAAACACCTGAAGGACTCCAAAATGGTGAGAAATAAGATTCTCTGGTCTGATGAGATCAAGATAGAAATTTTTGGCCTTAATTCTAAGTGTTATGTGTGGAGAAAACCAGGCACTGCTCATCACCTGTCCAATATAGTCCCAACAGTAAAGCATGGTGGTGGGGGCATCATGCTGTGGGTGTGTGTTTCAGCTGCAGGGACAGGATGACTGGTTGCAATCAAGGGAAAGATGAATGCGGCCAAGTACAGGGATATCCTGGACGAAAACCTTCTGCAGAGTGCTCAGGACCTCAGACTGGGCCGAAGGTTTACCTTCCAACAAGACAATGACCCTAAGCACACAGCTAAAATAATGAAGGAGTGGCTTCACAACAACTCAGTGACTGTTCTTGAATGGCCCAGCCAGAGCCCTGACTTAAACCCAATTGAGCATCTCTGGAGAGACCTAAAAATGGCTGTCCACCAACTTTTACCATCCAACCTGACAGAACTGGAGAGGATCTGCAAGGAGGAATGGCAGAGAATCCCCAAATCCAGGTGTGAAAAACTTGTTGCATCTTTCCCAAAAAGACTCATGGCTGTATTAGATCAAAAGGGTGCTTTCTTCCTCATGGATACAGGTGTGTGCAACCTATTGCAATAGGGTGTACACCCCAAAACTCAAACACACGTGTGTGTGTGTGTGTGCATAATTGCCAACATTCTCCAAAAACTTTTAGGGCTCTTTCACACGGGACGGATCCATGATGATCCGCCCTGTGAACATCCGCTTGCTCAGTGGGGATCGCTCCACCGATCACTGCTGAGCAGGAAGATGACAGGTCTGTCTCTGCACACTGTGCAGCAACGGACCTGTCAGAGCGCCGCTCTCCCCTATGGGGGATCGGATGATGACGGACCGCAGAGTCCGTCGTCACCCGATCCGAAAACGGATGGAAAAGTAGGCTTTTTCAGATCGGAGCGGGTCGGATGTCAGCGGACATGTCACTGCTGACATCCGACGCTCCAAAGAGGTCTATGGAGGGTCCGTTCAGGTCCGCCTAAAAAACAGGCAGGCGGACCTGAATGGATCATTCATGTGAAAGAGGCCTTAGGGACACTTTTTTTTATGTAGGCGGGGTATTATTTTAATTAGGGGCAGGGCATTAATTTGTAGAAAGAAGGATGGAGAGAGAAAGAAAGAAATAAAGGGAGAAAGAGTGATGGAGGGAGAGACAAAGAAAGAAAAAGAGAAAGTGAGATAAGAGGAGAGAGAAAGAAAGAGGGATGGAGGGATAAAGAAAGAAAAAGAGATAGAGGGATGGAGGGAGAGAGAAAGAAAGAAAAAGAGAAAGGGGGGGGGAGGGAGAGAGAAATAAAGAAAAAAAATTAGAAAGAGTGATGGAGGAAGAGACAAAGAAAGAAAAAGAGAAAGATGAATGGAGGGAGAGAGAGAAAGTAAGACAAAGAGAAAGACAGATGGAGGGAGAGAGAAAGAATGAAAGAGAAACTGGAGGGAGAGAGAAAAAAAGATGGAGAGAGACTGAGAGTAGTGGGCCTGAGATTACAGGGATCGGAATGCTGTAAACATAACGAGGTTGCTGTCATGAGTCCTGCACATCCGCCAGACCCACTGAACTGACGATCCAAAGGCCACCACATTGATACCAGTGAAAGAAAGGACCTCTTCCACCACAAGACTTTGCAGTCTTAACAAGGAGTTGGTGAGCGGGCCGCCAGTTCATCGGGTCGCCAGACATACTGTAAGCCATTCTCTCCATAGTCAAGTACTGCCAGTTGTCTGTACAGTCATATAAGAGAGTTTCTCCTTCCTCACCTCATGCAGCTTCTTTACAGAGCAGCTCCATACCACAACACAGGAAGCCCAAAGAGCACACCCATTGGCTGGGACGCAGTGCAGCCTGCTATCTCCTCAGCCAATAGGTAGCTGCCATTTGCACCTAGCTTACTATGTAGGCGGGCCAAAATTACACCTTTGGCTACCATGCGCACGCCACACCAGTTGACGGCGGAGCGGTGAGGCCTTTTTATGGGGGATCAGACCCCCCAGCACTGTCTGCCCCTGCCCGTGACAAAGCATACTTTCCAGGATTCTGCCCGGGACAGGCTCAGACCGGGACATGGGTCTGGATTGAATGTTCCGGGAAAATCGGGACTGTTGGCAACTATGTGTGTATACTATCTACTATCTACACACACTCGCAAACTGTAAAAATGTAATAAAACCTGGACGGTGTCAATAGGACAGTGGATGTTGTCAGTAGACCACTGGACTTGTCAGTAGAACAGTTGACATGTCAGTAGCATACCTCCCAACTTTCTAAAGGGACACCGAGGGACACCTACTAGCAAAAGTATGTAGGCATAGAACACACCCCCTGCCATGCCCCCTTAAAGGAGAAATATACAAAAAACGATGATTAATTAAACCCACAAGTGATTTTTTTTTACCACTACTATTTCTTTATATTGGCTTTTGAAATTTACAAATGCAGCAATTTAGAAATCAGATGAAAGGTTTAGTACTGGGAAACACCTTTTTAAAGATAAAAAGTGCATTTTATATACAACTATATTTGTAACTATATCGGCTGGCTTTGATTTTTCACTGATAGAGCCCTTTGTTAAGTCGGTCAAGGAGGCGATAAACTGTGAGGAACCCCAGGAGTTCCAGCAAAAGCAGAGAAAATATTTCCCAAATCTCAAGAGGGACCCAGAGGCTCTCCCATTCATTGAAGAATTGGATGATCTAATCAAGGAGGAATGGCAAACACCCGAGAAAAAATCCAGTCTAAATAACAGACTTGCCAAATTGTACCCGCTCAAGGAGCCTAAAGTAAACCCCCTGGTTTCTCCTCCTGTAGTAGACGCATCCTTGATGCGCCTAGCTAGGCATGCTAGGCTTCCTATCGAGGACGCAGTAACGTTCAGGGACGTGCTCGATAGAAAAATTGACACTGATCTCAAAAGGGTCTACCTATCGGCAGGAGGCGCTTGCAGACCAGCCGTGGCGCTCGCAGCAGTAGGTAGAGCCATTTCCAGCTGGGCTGCAAACACCGAAAAACTCATCTCTGAGGGCGCAGACCAGGAAAAGATAGTAAAAGCTCTGCAGGAACTGAGCCTCGCGGGGGACTTTGTGGCAGAGGCCTCTGTTGATGCAATTAAATCTGCATCAAGGGTCATGCTGGCTTCTGTAATGGCCAGAAGGGCGCTATGGCTAAAGCCCTGGGCGGCAGATCCCGCCTCTAAGTCCAGCTGGTGCCGAATTTCGTTTTATGGGGAAAACCTCTTTGGGAAAAAGTTGGACTCTGCCATCTCGAAAGTGACCAGCGGAAAGTCGGGGCTTATCCCCTCGGATAAAAGACCGAAGCAGCAGAGGCCTCCTCCCTTTAGGCGCAATCTCCCGGAGAGATACAGAGATGCAAAAGCTTACAGGCCTGGGAAGGAATATAGAAGGAGCTGGAAAAACCCTCAGACCCTTCATGAAATTCTAGAAACCCAAGACTCCTGCTTCCAGTGTCCAAAAATCCTTTTGAAGGTGCGTCCGTCCAGCCAGCAGTGGTGGGAGCCAGACTCTCAAAATTCAGGCTGGTCTGGGCGGAAATTATAAAAGACCCTTGGACGGTGGCCACCGTCCGATTCGGGCACAGATGGTCGTTCAGAAGACGTCCCCCAAAGGATTAATTCTGCCTAACCAATCTTCCTCCATCTCCAGAAAAAAAGATGTTGTTAATCAAGTACATCCAGGTGCTTCTCCAAAAACGACGATAGCGGAGGTTCCACTAACACAGAGAGGCGAGGGGTTTTATTCCCCGCTATTCCTGGTCAAGAAGAAATCAGGGGATCTGTGTCCGGTCTTAGACCTAAAAAATCTCAACCGATCCATTCGGGTAGAGTCATTCAAAATGGAAAGCCTGCAGTTGATCCTCCAAGCTATAAATCTGGGAGACTGGATGCTTTCTATAGACCTCCAGGATGCCTGCCTGCATATCCCGATTCATGCCGCATTCCAGAAATTTCTTCGCTTCTCAGTAAATCATTGTCACTTCCAATTTCAAAGTCTCCCATTCGGGATCTCTACTGCCCCCAGAACATTTACGAAGGTCCTATTACCAGTGATAGCCTCCTTGAGAGAAAAAGGACTAAGAGTCCACCACTACCTGGATGACATCCTCCTCCTCCCAAACAGCCAAGAGTCCCTCATACAGCACCGGGAAATTCTAGTCTCCACGCTACAGAGCTTGGGATGGCTGATAAATTGGGAAAAAAGCAATACCCAGCCCACCCAAAGGATGGTCTTTCTAGGGGCCGAACTAGATACACGGATGGACACAGTAGAACCGCCACCAGAGAAGATTCCTCTCTTGTTCCAGAGAGTGAGAAAATCAATCTTAGCCACATCTTTACCGGCCAGAGCATGCCTCAGTCTCCTAGGCTCTCTGTCAGCGACCATCCCGATGGACCAGTGGGCGCAATGGAACTCGAGACCCCTTCAAACCTCCTTTCTGCACAAGTGGGACGGCACGTCCATGTCCCAAACAATCGCCATCTTGGAGGAGGTCAAGCAATCACTACGGTGGTGGCCACGGCCTTGCAACTTGAAGAGATGCAAACATATAGTCACCCCCCTTCAAGAAATAGTGACTTCAGACACCAGCTTGGAGGGCACACTATCAAGATTACGCGGCTCAAGGCCGCTGGCCCTCACCCGCTAGATGTCAAGGACAACATCGGCAACCAAGCCTATTAGTAGAACGGAAAACCTCCTAATCATCCCGCACGGCTTTAAGAAGGCCAGGCGCCGTCCGCTCATACTATTGCTTCATGGCTGGTGAAGGCCATCAAAAAGGCCTAATCGTTGAGTACTTTGCAGATTCCAGAGGGCTTGAAGGTGCATTCTACCAGGGCAGAGGCAACTTCGTGGGCAGCCTATTGTAGAGTCTAAGTGGAAACCATCTGTAGAGCGGCCACCTGGTCTTCCAGAAACACCTTCATATCTCATTATAAGCTTGATTCGGCACGCCTATCAACAGTGGATTTTGAAAAAAACGTTATCCAAGCCAACTCTTCCATTCCTTGTTAATAAACTTATTTTGCATTCCCACCCAGTCTGCGAGTTATTCCCCAAAGTGTATGCTGCCATGATGCGACAGGAAAACGGAAAATTGAATACTCACCTTTCCGTAATTTTCCTTTCTTGTCGTATCTTCATGGCAGCATACAACTGCCCACCTTTCTGAGATGATATATATATATATACAGAGAATACTGGGGCGGGGGCCTTCTCGTCAACTTATAGTCATGTGGTCCCATCAGGTTGTGGGGGTGGAGTCACAACCCAAAGTGTATGCTGCCATGAAGATGCGACAGGAAAGAAAAATTACGGAAAGGTGAGTATACAATTTTCCATTTTCTATGCAGAACTGCACTGGATTTTGCGTGCTCTAGTTTTCATTAATCTCCCCCACTGTATTCATTCAGAAAAGGAAGGGGCAGATAAATTACATATGTACTGGCCCCTTCCTCGCTCTCCATCCTGAAATGATCCCCCACAGCAGAAGAGGAAGACAAAAGTGCTATGGGGCGAGGGGGGAACAGGGGAGCACACAGGGAGGCCCGGGCTGTAGAAAAAAGAGGAACAGGGACATGAGGGGGTATTTACTGTTACCAATCCCCTGTATTTTCATCCTGTGGCAGATGAATGCCGGCAGGAGGAGAAGATTACTTTTAGCTATTGCAGGAGGAAAACCCAGATTGATTCCATTAAATGCTGCCCCTCCTATCCAGGTTGCGGGGGTCAGCAAGGAAGGATCATGGTCTACCCATCACCTGCTCACAATTCACCGGTTGAGGACTCCCCAAATGAGGGTGCGCTCAGGCACATCCGTCACACCTTGTGCACATGCCCATGCTCGTGGAGTAGTGCCAGGAGTAGGGGAAGCATTTCAGAGGTAAAAATAGTAAATAATATGCTGCGCTTTAGAAAATTACACAATAAATGCGTTCCGAAGATTAAAACAAACACGTGTAGTGTTAATGTGACATAAGTGACATATGTGACATAGATGTGATATGACAAAATAAAAATAAAATAAAAACAATAAATATGTCAATTAAAACATTAATATTAAAGTGCTCATGTGCATCCAAGTGCTTTGTAAGACAGATATATTTATTACTTTCCTTAGCATTTCAGAGGTATTTCCTCTTTCTTTCTTCCTGGGAAGAGGAAAACCCTCAGAAACATGTCCGCCTTCCATGTCCAGCCATACCTCCTGATGTGTTTGTAAGTGCAATATATATTTGATATATTACATGACCATATTTTATATATTACATGACCAGTGTAGTCCAGATGTCCCTAACCTTCTTAAACTGCCCAACCACTCATACTCCACAATCCCCGTCTTGCCATTCTAACTTAATGAGACCACACCTGCATTTGGAGTATAAATGGCCATAGCAGCCTTTTATTAACTAAAAATTAATAATTCAAGTGGGCAGACAGCTAAATGTAAACAAAACAATTGCAGGCAATTTAAAAATAAGAAGAAAAACTGCGTGGAGCACACCCCCCCACCCCCAAATCCATACCAGGCCCTTCGGATCCTTAAAGAGCTAAAACATGGACAGTGGGACAGGTACCAAAGCTTTCAGGTACTTTTTTTTAAAAAATTCCTTTAGGCACTGACCAGTTTTAGGGTGATGGTGTTACTCTTTTATCAGATGGAATATAAAGGGCAAGAAACTATATTAATGCTCAGGTTATGTGTTGCATGGACATCCAATGACATTTCCATGTTTCAGTAAGACTTAATAAAAAAAGCAAAAATATATAAACAAGAAGAAGACCCCAGGGATTTTGTGGGTGGGAAGGAGATGAAAAGTATAGGTATATATCAAGGTGAGAGGCATCGGAGTATATAAAAATAATTATACTTTATTCAAAATTATACAAAAATAGAAAATTGTTAAAAGCAATTAAGTATACAATAACTGCATTTGATCATAGAGATAGAGGTTCTACTGGTGAAGAACACATGCATGAATGATACATATGGAAAAATCCAACATGTTTCGGAATATTTGAGATGTAAATTCCTTCTTTATGGATTTCCTGTGCAGTTGCAATATATAGTCTGCAAAGTGTATGAAAATAAAGACATGCTAAGTCCAAGTATAAATGTAATAACCATATACAATCTTATGGACATATATAAATTAATTAGGGGGCTTGGACAAAAGGAGGGACAAGAACGATCGTAATGCAACACCAAAAAAGGACTTACTGGTTTACACCAATTATAGTTGTTTGCAAGAATCGAAGAGGATAAAATGTTGAAAGATGATACTTCAAGTTCTGATCTCCCAATTTGTAAGGAAAAAAGGAAATGGAACAGTTCAGAGAACTCAGTCCATTTGTTTGTAACGTTGACAGAACGTATTTGAGTAATTTACTCCATGTCAATTATATGGATGGTAGCATCACAGCAGGCAAAGCTGTAGGGTACACCCGGCCCATGTGGTCCGCAAGGAACGGCTTAATTGGTATAGATGCAAAGTCCTAAGGTATAAATGATGGTATGTATAGTCAGATATACTATACTGCTAGAACGTATACTATATAGTCTGTATATATAACTTATCAAGTGTGGAAACTATAAAAGCTGGTCAAGCTTAGTAGATATGGCACTAAAGGAAAAAATCTCTATGAAGTAATAGAGCATATAAGACATATTCTATAATAGTAACCATGAACTTGAATGCAGCAAGCCTATAAGGTAGCTGCAAAAGGAGGGAGGGTCCAAAGCTCATATAACATATATAGAAAAAAGCTGTTTTGAAAGCTAAATAGGTGCATGGTTACGTATGAATTATAAATAAAAACATATATTATGTGTTACTCTAGTGTGCTGTCAAATAGCACAATAGGTAATTAAAGTCTACAAAAGTACTGAGATATAAACAGAGTATAAGTAGAATGGGCACAACCAAAGGTACTTACTCTGTAGATAAGAATCCAAAAACGTCTGCTTCAATTGAGGGGTGCAGGGTGTATGACAAAAAGACCAGCATATTACAGAGATATATACCAGCTGATTGTGAGACAAGTCCGCCTCCAAAGGGGCGTGAAGTCTCACAATCGCGGATCTCATAGGGCAGAGGATAAGGACGAAGGGAAGGACTGCATAAATTAGGCGACACACCTCCAACAGCTGACCAAAGTGTCAGCAAGGAGGTGTACCGTCGCTTAATGCTCGTTCCCCCCGGCGCAGCGGCGTCCGACACCACTGCGCTGACAAGCACGATGACGTCAGAGCGCCGCCGACACGGAGAGGGGGACGCAGCCATAATGGATCTGAGAGTCCGCCGTACAGCGCATGCGCGGGTGGCGGAACATGACAGATCCCTGGGCGTCCAATAGTAAGGCCCCACCCAAGTTCATGCGTGGAGCCTACCCGTGCCGGGGGACCACACAGGGCCGAGGGGGACCCCAAACAATCCCTAACCATAAATGCTCACCTGGATAGAAGTAGATTAATTACAATGGACAGGGTGATTGGGCTGTGGGAGATCAGAAGAAGTGATGGCTAAAACACAGAAATATGCTCAAAATTGAGGACCATTGACATGCAGTATTAGTACAATACAAAGTAATAAGCAGCAAGGTATTATAGTTATTGTACATTGCATTACTAGAGTTTACATGTTATGTGCACAGTCTGAGACTATTAAACAGAATTTGTATTCCCTATAGTCTCATCATGATCTAATACAACAGATATAACAAACAACAGTACATCTTAAACTACCATTACAATAGAACTATTATATAGGGGAATCACATGGTAGATACTAAACGCAGTTGCAAGTGGAAAAAATCATAAAATAAAGGTGAAGACAAAGAAAAAGACCAAGAGAAAGAAAAATAAGCGTATCAAAGTAGGGTATGAGGGCGCACTACATGTCACCCTCATAGCCACCTGATGTGACTCCTTGGAGGAAGGGTTTGAAGCTCAGGATCTCGCTCAAGCCTGGAGGTGAGGTGGCATTTAGAATGGAAATCCACCTCATCTCCGGCTCGATCCATTACCGAGAACCTCTCTAAAATGGTAGACGAACATTTAAGACCTCTTGTATCCTCCTTACCATCATACGTAAAAGATACAATCCATCTACTTCAAATCATCGATGGCGTCCAGGTAACGGATAAGACTATCCTGGTCTCCATCGATGTAGAAACACTTTATAGTTCAATTCCTCATGACAAAGGGCTAACCTGTATAAAAAGAATTTTATCACAAACCGTTCCGTCTAATAAACCGTTCAAAGAATTTATACTGTTGGCACTTTATTTTATACTTCCACATAATGTGTTCAGTTTCCATGGTCAGCACTTCCTCCAGGTACAGGCATATCTGCTAAGCTTAACCAGCTTTTATAGTTTTCACACTTGATACGTTATACATACAGACTATATAGTATACGTTCTAGCAGTATAGTATATCTGACATACCATCATTTATACCGTAGGACTTTGCATCTATACCAATTAAGCCGTTCCTTGCGGACCACATGGGCCGGGTGTACCCTACAGCTTTGCCTGCTGTGATGCTACCATCCATATAATTGACATGGAGTAAACTACTCAAATACGTTCTGTCAACGTTACAAACAAATGGACTGAGTTCTCTGAACTGTTCCACTTCCTTTTTTCTTTACAAATTGGGAGATCAGAACTTGAAGTATCATCTTTCAACATTTTATCCTCTTCGATTCTTGCAAACAACTATAATCGGTGTAAACCAGTAAGTCCTTTTTTGGTGTTGCATTACGATCGTTCTTGTCCCTCCTTTTGTCCAAGCCCCCTAATTAATTTATATATGTCCATAAGATTGTATATGGTTATTACATTTATACTTGGGCTTAGCATGTCTTTATTTTCATACACTTTGAAGACTGCACAGGAAATCCCTGAAGAAGGAATTTACATCTCAAATATTCCGAAACATGTTGGATTTTTCCATATGTATCATTCATACATGTGTTCTTCACCAGTAGAACCTCTATGTCTATGATGAAATGCAGTTATTGTATACTTAATTGCTTTTAACAATTTTCTATTTTTGTATAATTTTGAATAAAGTATAATTATTTTTATATACTCCGATGCCTCTCACCTTGATATATACCTATACTTTTCATCTCCTTCCCACCCACAAAATCCCCGGGGTCTTCTTCTTGTTTATATATTTTTGCTGATTTTCTGGGATGCGGTGAGAGGAGAGCTTACCTGATCGTCAATTTTTGACTGATTTGGTGGTTCAACCACATTTATGCAGTAAGACTTAATGGCAGCTTTTTTAAAATAACATGTCGTATGTGTTCTGTTATTATTTAGGAGAAAAAGGAGATCCGGGAATTTCAGGAAAATCTGGTCCTCCAGGTGAAAAAGGTTTGTAGAATTCAGCAATCTAGCTACATCCTCTATCTGCTGACTTCTGCTCTGCCGTTTCTTCTTCAGCTCGTTCCCTTATTTCCCACTTTTCATCACCTGAGCCAAATGTGTCTACAATTTTCAACATGTGATTCTTTATGTAGTAAAACAATATACATTAAGCAGTAACCAACAACTACCAGTCACTGATTATCCTTTCCCATCAATGTAAGGTACGTTGTCCCTAATGTACACCAATGTAAAGGGCATTTGTCCCATTGACCCCTAATGAATTGGTTTTAGCTGGGGTTCCGAATAGGGTTGCCACCTCATCCCTTTAAACCCGAACACATATGAATTACACAGGTTCTGAGGTCAATTTATTGCAGATAAAGCAACAAGTTTAATTACCACCTTAATCAGCCACAGAACCTAATTATTATGTGTTTGGTTTTAAAGGGATGAGGTGGAAACCCTAGTTCCAAATAGGGTTGCCACATCATGGCCCCTTCCTCGCTCTCCATCCTGAAATGATCCCCCGCAGCAGAAGAAGAAGATAAAAGTGCTATGGGGCGAGGAGGGAACAGAGGAGCACACAGAGAGGCCCGGGCTGTAGAAAAAAGAGGAACAGGGACATGAGGGGGTATTTACTGTTACCGATCCCCTGTATTTTCATCCTGTGGCAGATGAATGCCGGCAGGAGGAGAAGATTACTTTCAGCTATTGCAGGAGGAAAACCCAGATTGATTCCATTAAATGCTGCCCCTCCTATCCAGGTTGCGGGGGTCAGCAAGGAAGGATCATAGTCTACCCATCACCTGCTCACAATTGACCGGTTGAGGACTCCCCAAATGAGGGTGCGCTCGGGCACATCCGTCACACCTTGTGCACATGCCCATGCTCGTGGTGTAGTGCCAGGAGTGGGGGAAGCATTTCAGAGGTAAAAATAGTAAATAATATGCTGCGCTTTAGAAAATTACACAATAAATGCGTGCTGAAGATTAAAACAAACATGTGTAGTGTTAATGTGACGTAAGTGACATATGTGACATAGATGTGATATGACAAAATAAAAATAAAATAAAAACAATAAATATGTCAATTAAAACATTAATATTGAAGTGCTCATGTGCATCCAAGTGCTTTGTAACACAGATATATTTATTACTTTCCTTAGCATTTCAGAGGTATTTCCTCTTTCTTTCTTCCTGGGATGAGGAAAACCCTCAGAAACATGTCCCCCTTCCCTGGACTCCACAAGGATATCTTCCAAGTGGGAAGGCATTCACTGACAAGTGGCTTCTCCCTCTGTGCAGCCCGGCGGTCCCGGCTCCTGCAGTGCTTCCACTCTGCTCAGCCTGACAAGGCTTCTCGAGCACCTTATCCTCCAGCTACATGTGTGTGGTCCATCCACTCTCTAGGTCCAGGAGCCATACCTCCTGATGTGTTTGTGAGTGCAATATATATTTGATATATTACATGACCATATTTGATATATTACATGACCAGTCTAGTCCAGATGTCCCCAACCTTCTTAACCACTTAAGGACCGCCTCACGCCGATGTACGTCGGCAGAATGGCGCGGGCAGGCAAAA
This sequence comes from Aquarana catesbeiana, assembly GCF_042186555.1. NCBI lineage: Eukaryota > Metazoa > Chordata > Amphibia > Anura > Ranidae > Aquarana > Aquarana catesbeiana. The sequence continues at coordinate 253,673,772 of NC_133332.1, read as the reverse complement.
TCACGTACCTGGTACGTGATTGCCTTCCCGCGGGCAGGGGGTCCAATCGGACCCCTCCGGTGCCCGAGGCGGTCCGCTATTGTCCAGCGGCGATCAGAGGTGAGGGGGAGGCCATCCATTCGTGGCCCCCCTTGTGATCGCCGCCGGCCAATCAGATCATTCATCTGCTGCTGTATGCTAAACAGCAGCAAAGGAAATTATGTCATCTCTCCTCGGCTCGGTATTTTCCGTTCCGGCGCCGAGGAGAGAAGACTGTAATGTGAGTGAAATCACACTACACCCTCAGTAGAACATGCCAGGCACACAAAACACCCCCCTTTACCCCCCGATCCCCCCCCAATCACCCCCCCCCCCCGTCACACTGACACCAAGCAGTTTTTTTTTTTTCTGATTACTGCATGGTGTCAGTTTGTGACAGTTACTGTGTTAGGGCAGTTAGTATTAGCCCCCTTTAGATCTAGGGTACCCCCCTAACCCCCCTAATAAAGTTTTAACCCCTTGATCACCCCCCGTCGCCAGTGTCGCTAAGCGATCATTTTTCTGATCACTGTATTAGTGTCACTGGTGACGCTAGTTAGGGAGGTAAATATTTAGGTTCACCGTCAGTGCTTTATAGCGTTGGGGCCCCCCATATACTATCTAATAAATGTTTTAACCCCTTGATTGCCCCCTAGTTAACCCTTTCACCACTGATCACCGTATAACCGTTATGGGTGACGCTGGTTAGTTCGTTTATTTTTTATAGTGTCAGGGCACCCGCCGTTTATTACCGAATAAAGGTTTAGCCCCCTGATCGCCCGGCGGTGATATGCGTCACCCCAGGCAGCGTCAGACTAGCGCCAGTACCGCTAACACCCACGAACGCAGCATACGCCTCCCTTAGTGGGATAGTATCTGTGCGGATCAATATCTGATCCGATCAGATCTATACTAGCGTCCCCAGCAGTTTAGGGTTCCCAAAAACGCAGTGTTAGCGGGATCAGCCCAGATACCTGCTAGCACCTGCGTTTTGCTCCTCCGCGTGGCCCAGCCCAGCCCACCCAAGTGCAGTATCGATCGATCACTGTCACTTACAAAACACTAAACGCATAACTGCAGCATTCGCAGAGTCAGGCCTGATCCCTGCGATCGCTAACAGTTTTTTTGGTAGCATTTTGGTGAACTGGCAAGCACCAGCCCCAGGCAGCGTCAGGTTAGCACCAGTACTGCTAACACCCACGCACACACCGTACACCTCCCTTAGTGGTATAGTATCTGATTGGATCAATATCTGATCCGATCAGATCTATACTAGCATCCCCAGCAGTTTAGGGTTCCCAAAAACGCAGTGTTATCGGGATCAGCCCAGATACCTGCTAGCACCTGCGTTTTGCCCCTCCGCCCGGCCCAGCCCAGCCCACCCAAGTGCAGTATCGATCAATCACTGTCACTTACAAAACACTAAACGCATAACTGCAGCGTTCGCAGAGTCAGGCCTGATCCCTGATCGCATGAGAGGCATTTTCTTTATGTCCTCCCGAGTACCCCTACCCAGCGAACCCCCCCAAAAAAGATGTTGTGTCTGCAGCAAGTGCGGATATAGGCGTGACACCCGCTATTATTGTCCCTCCTGTCCTGACAATCCTGGTCTTTGCATTGGTGAATGTTTTGAACGCTACCATTCACTAGTTGAGTATTAGCGTAGGGTACAACACTACACAGACTAGGCACACTTTCACAGGGTCTCCCAAGATGCCATCGCATTTTGAGAGACCCGAACCTGGAACCGGTTACAGTTATAAAAGTTAGTTACAAAAAAAAGTGTAAAAAAAAAATCTATAAAATAAAAAAAAATTGTTGTCGTTTTATTGTTTTCTCTCTCTCTATTCTCTCTCTATTGTTCTGCTCTTTTTTTACTGTATTCTATTCTGCAATGTTTTATTGTTATTATGTTTTATCATGTTTGCTTTTCAGGTATGCAATTTTTTATACTTTACCGTCTACTGTGTTTTATTGTTAACCATTTTTTTGTCTTCAGGTACGCCATTCACGACTTTGAGTGGTTATACCAGAATGATGCCTGCAGGTTTAGGTATCATCTTGGTATCATTCTTTTCAGCCAGCGGTCGGCTTTCATGTAAAAGCAATCCTAGCGGCTAATTAGCCTCTAGACTGCTTTTACAAGCAGTGGGAGGGAATGCCCCCCCCCACCGCCTTCCGTGTTTTTCTCTGGCTCTCCTGTCTCAACAGGGAACCTGAGAATGCAGCCAGTGATTCAGCCAGCTGACAATAGAGCTGATCAGAGACCAGAGTGGCTCCAAACATCTCTATGGCCTAAGAAACCGGAAGCTACGAGCATTTCATGACTTAGATTTCGCCGGATGTAATCAGCGCCATTGGGAAATTGGGAAAGCATTTTATCACACCGATCTTGGTGTGGTCAGATGCTTTGAGGGCAGAGGAGAGATCTAGGGTCTAGTAGACCCCAATTTTTTCAAAAAAGAGTACCTGTCACCACCAATTGCTATCATAGGGGATATTTACATTCCCTGAGATAAAAATAAAAATTATTAAAAAAAAAAAAATGAAAGGAACAGTTAAAAAATAAGATAAAAAAGCAAAAAATAATAAAGAAAAAAAAAAAAAAAAAAAAAAAAGCACCCCTGTCCCCCCCTGCTCTCGCGCAAAGGCGAACACAGGTGTCGGTCTGGCGTCAAATGTAAGCAGCAATTGCACCATGCATGGGAGGTGTCACCGCGAACGTCAGATCAAGGGCAGTAATTTTAGCAGTAGACCTCCTCTGTAAATCTAAAGTGGTAACCTGTAAAGGCATTTAAAGGCTTTTAAAAATGTATTTAGTTTGTCGCCACTGCACGTTTGTGCGCAATTTTAAAGCATGTCATGTTTGGTGTCCATGTACTCGGACTAAGATCATCTTTTTTATTTCATCAAACATTTGGGCATTATAGTGTGTTTTAGTGCATTAAAATGTAAAAAAAGTGTGTTTTTTCCCCAAAAAATGCGTTTGAAAAATCACTGCGCAAATACTGTGTGAAAAAAAAAAATGAAACACCCACCATTTTAATCTGTAGGGCATTTGCTTTAAAAAAAATATAATGTTTGGGGGTTCAAAGTAATTTTCTTGCAAAAAAAAAAAATGTTTTCATGTAAACAAAAAGTGTCAGAAAGGGCTTTGTCTTCAAGTGTTTAGAACAGTGGTTGATGTGTGACATAAGTTTCTAAATGTTGTGCATAAAATGCCAAGACAGTTCAAAACCCCCCAAATGACCCCATTTTGGAAAGTAGACACCCCAAGCTATTTGCTGAGAGTCATGTCGAGTCCATGGAATATTTTATATTGTGACACAAGTTGCGGGAAAGAGACAAATTTTTTTTTTGCACAAAGTTGTCATTAAATGATATATTGCTCAAACATGCCATGGGAATATGTGAAATTACACCCCAAAATACATTCAGCTGTTTATCCTGAGTACGGGGATACCACATGTGTGAGACTTTTTGGGAGCCTAGCCACGCACGGGACCCCGAAAACCAAGCACCGCCTTCAGGCTTTCTAAGGGCGTAAATTTTTGATTTCACTCTTCACTGCCTATCACAGTTTCGGAGGCCATGGAATGCTCAGGTGGCACAAACCCCCCCCAAATTACCCCATTTTGGAAAGTAGACACCCCAAGCTATTTGCTGAGAGGTATAGTGAGTATTTTGCAGACCTCACTTTTTGTCACAAAGTTTTGAAAATTGAAAAAAGAAAAAAAAATGTTTTTTCTTGACTTTCTTCATTTTCAAAAACAAATGAGAGCTGCAAAATACTCACCATGCCTCTCAGCAAATAGCTTGGGGTGTCTACTTTCCAAAATGGGGTCATTTGGGGGGGTTTTGTGCCACCTGGGCATTCCATGGCCTCCGAAACTGTGATAGGCAGTGAAGAGTGAAATCAAAAATTTACACCCTTAGAAATCCTGAAGGCGGTGATTGGTTTTCGGGGCCCCGTATGCAGCTAGGCTCCCAAAAAGTCCCACACATGTGGTATCCCCATACTCAGGAGAAGCAGCTAAATGTATTTTGGGGTGCAATTCCACATATGCCCATGGCCTGTGTGAGCAATATATCATTTAGTGACAACTTTGTGCAAAAAAAAAAAAAAAAAAAATTGTCACTATCCTGCAACTTGTGTCAAAATATAAAATATTCCATGGACTCAACATGCCTCTCAGCAAATAGCTTGGGGTGTCTACATTCCAAAATGGCGACATTTGGGGGTTTTGTGCCATCTGGGCATTTTATGGCCTTCAAAACTGTGATAGGTAGTGAGGAGTGAAATCAAAAATGTACGCCCTTAGAAATCCTGAAGGCGGTGATTGGTTTTCGGGGCCCCGTACGCTGCTAGGCTCCCAAAAAGTCCCACACATGTGGTATCCCTGTACTCAGGAGAAGCAGCTGAATGTATTTTGGGGTGAAATTCCACATAGGCCCATGGCCTGTGTGAGCAATATATCATTTAGTGACAACTTTTTGTAAATATTTTTTTTTTTTTGTCATTATTCAATCCCTTGGGACAAAAAAAATAAATATTCAATGGGTTCAACATGCCTCTCAGCAATTTCCTTGGGGTGTCTACTTTCCAAAATGGGGTCATTTGGGGGCGGGGGTTTGTACTGCCCTGCCATTTTAGCACCTCAAGAAATGACATAGGCAGTCATAAACTAAAAGCTGTGTAAATTCCAGAAAATGTACCCTAGTTTGTAGACGCTATAACTTTTGCGCAAACCAATAAATATACGCTTATTGACATTTTTTTTACCAAAGACATGTGGCCGAATACATTTTGGCCTAAGTGTATGACTAAAATTGAGTTTATTGGATTTTTTTTATAACAAACAGTAGAAAATATCATTTTTTTTCAAAATTTTCGGTCTTTTTCCGTTTATAGCGCAAAAAATAAAAATGACAGAGGTGATCAAATACCATCAAAAGAAAGCTCTATTTGTGGGAAGAAAAGGATGCAAATTTCTTTTGAGTACAGCATTGCATGACCGCGCAATTAGCAGTTAAAGCAACGCAGTGCCAAATTGGAAAAAGTCCTCTGGTCCTTAGGCAGCCAAATGGTCCGGGGCTGAAGTGGTTAAACTGCCCAACCACTCATACGCCACAATCCCCCTCTTATCATTCTAACTTAATGAGACCACACCTGAATTTGGAGTATAAATGGCCATAGCAGCCTTTTATTAACCAAAAATTATTAATCCAAGTGGGCAGACAGCTAAATGTAAACAAAACAATTGTAGGCAATTTAAAAATAAGAAGAAAAACTGCGTGGAGCACCCCCCCCCCCCCCCCCAAATCCATACCAGGCCCTTCGGATCCTTAAAGAGCTAAAACATGGACAGTGGGATAGGTACCAAAGCTTTCAGGTACTTTTTTTTTTTAAATTCCTTTAGGTACTGACCAGTTTTAGGGTGATGGTGTTACTCTTTCATCAGATGGAATATAAAGGGCAAGAAACTATATTAATGCTTAGGTTATGTGTTGCGTGGACATCCAATGACATTTCCATGTTTCAGTAAGACTTAATGGCAGCTTTTTTAAAATAACATATCGTATGTGTTCTGTTATTATTTAGGAGAAAAAGGATATCCGGGAATTTCAGGAACATCTAGTCCTCCAGGTGAAAAAGGTTTGTAGAATTCAGCAATCTAGCTACATCCTCTATCTGCTGACTTCGGCTCTGCCGTTTCTTCTTCAGCTCTTTCCATTATTTCCCACTTTTCATCACCTGAGCCAAATGTGTCTACAATTTTTAACATGTGATTCTTTATGTAGTAAAACAATATACATTGAGCAGTAACCAACAACTACCAGTCACTGATTATCCTTTCGCATCAATGTAAGCTAAATTGTCCCTAATGGACACCAATGTAAAGGGCATTTGTCCCATTGACCCCTAATGAATTGGTTTTAGCAGGGGTTCTGAATAGGGTTGCCACCTCATCCCTTTAAACCCGAACACATATGAATTACACAGGTTCTGAGGCCAATTTAATGCAGATAAAGCAACAAGTTTAATTACCACCTTAATCAGCCACAGAACCTAATTATTATGTGTTCGGTTTTAAAGGGATGAAGTGGAAACCCTAGTTCCGAATAGGGTTGCCACCTCATGGCCCCTTCCTCGCTCTCCATCCTGAAATGATCCCCTGCAGCAGAAGAAGAAGACAAAAGTGCTATGGGGCGAGGGGGGAACAGGGGAGAACACAGGGAGGCCTGGGCTGTAGAAAAAAGAGGAACAGGGACATGAGGGGGTATTTACTGTTACCGATCCCCTGTATTTTCATCCTGTGGCAGATGAATGCCGGCAGGAGGAGAAGATTACTTTCAGCTATTGCAGGAGGAAAACCCAGATTGATTCCATTAAATGCTGCCCCTCCTATCCAGGTTGCGGGGGTCAGCAAGGAAGGATCATGGTCTACCCATCACCTGCTCACAATTGACCGGTTGAGGACTCCCCAAATGAGGGTTTGCTCGGGCACATCCGTCACACCTTGTGCACATACCCATGCTTGTGGAGTAGTGCCAGGAGTGGGGGAAGCATTTCAGAGGTAAAAATAGTAAATAATATGCTGCGCTTTAGAAAATTACACAATAAATGCGTGCTGAAGATTAAAACAAACACGTGTAGTGTTAATGTAACGTAAGTGACATATGTGACATAGATGTGATTTGACAAAATAAAAATAAAATAAAAACAATAAATATGTCAATTAAAACATTAATATTGAAGTGCTCATGTGCATCCAAGTGCTTTGTAACACAGATATATTTATTACTTTCCTTAGCATTTCAGAGGTATTTCCTCTTTCTTTCTTCCTGGGATGAGGAAAACCCTCAGAAACATGTCCCCCTTCCCCGGACTCCACAAGGATATCTTCCAGGTGGGAAGGCATTCACTGACAAGTGGCTTCTCCCTTTGTGCAGCCCGGCGGTCCCGGCTCCTGCAGTGCTTCCACTCTGCTCAGCCTGACAAGGCTTCTCGAGCCCCTTATCCTCCAGCTACATGTGTGTGGTCCATCCACTCTCTAGGTCATCCACTCTCTAGGTCCAGGAGCCATACCTCCTGATGTGTTTGTGAGTGCAATATATATTTGATATATTACATGACCATATTTGATATATTACGTGACCAGTGTAGTCCAGATGTCCCCGACCTTCTTAAACTGCCCAACCACTCATACTCCACAATCCCCCTCCTACCATTCTAACTTAATGAGACCACACCTGAATTTGGAGTATAAATGGCCATAGCAGCCTTTTATTAACCAAAAATTAATAATTCAAGTGGGTAGACAGCTAAATGTACACAAAACAATTGCAGGCAATGTAAAAATAAGAAGAAAAACTGAGTGGAACCCCCCCCCCCCAAATCCATACCAGGCCCTTCAGATTCTTAAAGAGCTAAAACATGGACAGTGGGACAGGTACCAAAGCTTTCAGGTACTTTTTTTTAAAAAATTCCCTTAGGTACTGACCAGTTTTAGGGTGATGGTGTTACTCTTTCATCAGATGGAATATAAAGGGCAAGAAACTATATTAATGCTTAGGTTATGTGTTGCGTGGACATCCAATGACATTTCCATGTTTCAGTAAGACTTAATGGCAGCTTTTTTAAAATAACATGTCGTATGTGTTCTGTTATTATTTAGGAGAAAAAGGAGATCCGGGAATTTCAGGAAAATCTGGTCCTCCAGGTGAAAAAGGTTTGTAGAATTCAGCAATCTATCTACATCCTCTATCTGCTGACTTCCGCTCTGCCGTTTCTTCTTCAGCTCTTTCCATTATTTCCCACTTTTCATCACCTGAGCCAAATGTGTCTACAATTTTCAACATGTGATTCTTTATGTAGTAAATCAATATACATTGAGCAGTAACCAACAACTACTAGTCACTGATTATCCTTTCCCATCAATGTAAGGTACGTTGTCCCTAATGGACACCAATGTAAAGGGCATTTGTTCCATTGACCCCTAATGAATTGGTTTTAGCAGGGGTTCTGAATAGGGTTTCTACCTCATCCCTTTAAACCCGAACACATATGAATTACACAGGTTCTGAGGTCAATTTAATGCAGATAAAGCAACAAGTTTAATTACCACCTTAATCAGCCACAGAACCTAATTATTATGTGTTCGGTTTTAAAGGGATGAGGTGGAAACCCTAGTTCTGAATAGGGTTGCCACCTCATGGCCCCTTCCTCGCTCTACATCCTGAAATGATCCCCGCCAGCAGAAGAACAAGACAAAAGTGCTATGGGGCGAGGAGGGAACAGGGGAGCACACAGGGAGGCCCGGGCTGTAGAAAAAAGAGGAACAGGGTCATGAGGGGGTATTTACTGTTACCGATCCCCTGTATTTTCATCCTGTGGCAGATGAATGCCGGCAGGAGGAGAAGATTACTTTCAGCTATTGCAGGAGGAAAACCCAGATTGATTCCATTAAATGCTGCCCCTCCTATCCAGGTTTCGGGGGGTCAGCAAGGAAGGATCATGGTCTACCCATCACCTGCTCACAATTGACCGGTTGAGGACTCCCCAAATGAGGGTTTGCTCGGGCACATCCGTCACACCTTGTGCACATGCCCATGCTTGTGGAGTAGTGCCAGGAGTGGGGGAAGCATTTCAGAGGTAAAAATAGTAAATAATATGCTGCGCTTTAGAAAATTACACAATAAATGCGTGCTGAAGATTAAAACAAACACGTGTAGTGTTAATGTAACGTAAGTGACATATGTGACATAGATGTGATTTGACAAAATAAAAATAAAATAAAAACAATAAATATGTCAATTAAAACATTAATATTGAAGTGCTCATGTGCATCCAAGTGCTTTGTAACACAGATATATTTATTACTTTCCTTAGCATTTCAGAGGTATTTCCTCTTTCTTTCTTCCTGGGATGAGGAAAACCCTCAGAAACATGTCCCCCTTCCCTGGACTCCACAAGGATATCTTCCAAGTGGGAAGGCATTCACTGACAAGTGGCTTCTCCCTCTGTGCAGCCCGGCGGTCCCGGCTCCTGCAGTGCTTCCACTCTGCTCAGCCTGACAAGGCTTCTCGAGCACCTTATCCTCCAGCTACATGTGTGTGGTCCATCCACTCTCTAGGTCCAGGAGCCATACCTCCTGATGTGTTTGTGAGTGCAATATATATTTGATATATTACATGACCATATTTGATATATTACATGACCAGTGTAGTCCAGATGTCCCCGACCTTCTTAAACTGCTCAACCACTCATACTCCACAATCCCCCTCTTACCATTCTAACTTAATGAGACCACACCTGAATTTGGAGTATAAATGGCCATAGCAGCCTTTTATTAACCAAAAATTAATAATTCAAGTAGATAGACAGCTAAATGTACACAAAACAATTGCAGGCAATGTAAAATTAAGAGAAAAACTGAGTGGAACACCCCCCCCCCCCCCACCCCAAATCCATACCAGGCCCTTCAGATCCTTAAAGAGCTAAAACATGGACAGTGGGACAGGTACCAAAGCTTTCAGGTACTTTTTTTTTAAAAAAATTCCCTTAGGTACTGACCAGTTTTAGGGTGATGGTGTTACTCTTTCATCAGATGGAATATAAAGGGCAAGAAACTATATTAATGCTTAGGTTATGTGTTGCGTGGACATCCAATGACATTTCCATGTTTCAGTAAGACTTAATGGCAGCTTTTTTAAAATAACATATCGTATGTGTTCTGTTATTTTAGGAGAAAAAGGATATCCGGGAATTTCAGGAACATCTAGTCCTCCAGGTGAAAAAGGTTTGTAGAATTCAGCAATCTAGCTACATCCTCTATCTGCTGACTTCGGCTCTGCCGTTTCTTCTTCAGCTCTTTCCATTATTTCCCACTTTTCATCACCTGAGCCAAATGTGTCTACAATTTTTAACATGTGATTCTTTATGTAGTAAAACAATATACATTGAGCAGTAACCAACAACTACCAGTCACTGATTATCCTTTCGCATCAATGTAAGCTAAATTGTCCCTAATGGACACCAATGTAAAGGGCATTTGTCCCATTGACCCCTAATGAATTGGTTTTAGCAGGGGTTCTGAATAGGGTTGCCACCTCATCCCTTTAAACCCGAACACATATGAATTACACAGGTTCTGAGGCCAATTTAATGCAGATAAAGCAACAAGTTTAATTACCACCTTAATCAGCCACAGAACCTAATTATTATGTGTTCGGTTTTAAAGGGATGAAGTGGAAACCCTAGTTCCGAATAGGGTTGCCACCTCATGGCCCCTTCCTCGCTCTCCATCCTGAAATGATCCCCTGCAGCAGAAGAAGAAGACAAAAGTGCTATGGGGCGAGGGGGGAACAGGGGAGAACACAGGGAGGCCTGGGCTGTAGAAAAAAGAGGAACAGGGACATGAGGGGGTATTTACTGTTACCGATCCCCTGTATTTTCATCCTGTGGCAGATGAATGCCGGCAGGAGGAGAAGATTACTTTCAGCTATTGCAGGAGGAAAACCCAGATTGATTCCATTAAATGCTGCCCCTCCTATCCAGGTTGCGGGGGTCAGCAAGGAAGGATCATGGTCTACCCATCACCTGCTCACAATTGACCGGTTGAGGACTCCCCAAATGAGGGTTTGCTCGGGCACATCCGTCACACCTTGTGCACATACCCATGCTTGTGGAGTAGTGCCAGGAGTGGGGGAAGCATTTCAGAGGTAAAAATAGTAAATAATATGCTGCGCTTTAGAAAATTACACAATAAATGCGTGCTGAAGATTAAAACAAACACGTGTAGTGTTAATGTAACGTAAGTGACATATGTGACATAGATGTGATTTGACAAAATAAAAATAAAATAAAAACAATAAATATGTCAATTAAAACATTAATATTGAAGTGCTCATGTGCATCCAAGTGCTTTGTAACACAGATATATTTATTACTTTCCTTAGCATTTCAGAGGTATTTCCTCTTTCTTTCTTCCTGGGATGAGGAAAACCCTCAGAAACATGTCCCCCTTCCCCGGACTCCACAAGGATATCTTCCAGGTGGGAAGGCATTCACTGACAAGTGGCTTCTCCCTTTGTGCAGCCCGGCGGTCCCGGCTCCTGCAGTGCTTCCACTCTGCTCAGCCTGACAAGGCTTCTCGAGCCCCTTATCCTCCAGCTACATGTGTGTGGTCCATCCACTCTCTAGGTCATCCACTCTCTAGGTCCAGGAGCCATACCTCCTGATGTGTTTGTGAGTGCAATATATATTTGATATATTACATGACCATATTTGATATATTACGTGACCAGTGTAGTCCAGATGTCCCCGACCTTCTTAAACTGCCCAACCACTCATACTCCACAATCCCCCTCCTACCATTCTAACTTAATGAGACCACACCTGAATTTGGAGTATAAATGGCCATAGCAGCCTTTTATTAACCAAAAATTAATAATTCAAGTGGATAGACAGCTAAATGTACACAAAACAATTGCAGGCAATGTAAAAATAAGAGGAAAAACTGAGTGGAACCCCCCCCCCCCCAAATCCATACCAGGCCCTTCAGATTCTTAAAGAGCTAAAACATGGACAGTGGGACAGGTACCAAAGCTTTCAGGTACTTTTTTAAAAAAAATTCCCTTAGGTACTGACCAGTTTTAGGGTGATGGTGTTACTCTTTCATCAGATGGAATATAAAGGGCAAGAAACTATATTAATGCTTAGGTTATGTGTTGCGTGGACATCCAATGACATTTCCATGTTTCAGTAAGACTTAATGGCAGCTTTTTTAAAATAACATGTCGTATGTGTTCTGTTATTATTTAGGAGAAAAAGGAGATCCGGGAATTTCAGGAAAATCTGGTCCTCCAGGTGAAAAAGGTTTGTAGAATTCAGCAATCTATCTACATCCTCTATCTGCTGACTTCCGCTCTGCCGTTTCTTCTTCAGCTCTTTCCATTATTTCCCACTTTTCATCACCTGAGCCAAATGTGTCTACAATTTTCAACATGTGATTCTTTATGTAGTAAATCAATATACATTGAGCAGTAACCAACAACTACTAGTCACTGATTATCCTTTCCCATCAATGTAAGGTACGTTGTCCCTAATGGACACCAATGTAAAGGGCATTTGTTCCATTGACCCCTAATGAATTGGTTTTAGCAGGGGTTCTGAATAGGGTTTCTACCTCATCCCTTTAAACCCGAACACATATGAATTACACAGGTTCTGAGGTCAATTTAATGCAGATAAAGCAACAAGTTTAATTACCACCTTAATCAGCCACAGAACCTAATTATTATGTGTTCGGTTTTAAAGGGATGAGGTGGAAACCCTAGTTCTGAATAGGGTTGCCACCTCATGGCCCCTTCCTCGCTCTACATCCTGAAATGATCCCCCGCAGCAGAAGAACAAGACAAAAGTGCTATGGGGCGAGGAGGGAACAGGGGAGCACACAGGGAGGCCCGGGCTGTAGAAAAAAGAGGAACAGGGTCATGAGGGGGTATTTACTGTTACCGATCCCCTGTATTTTCATCCTGTGGCAGATGAATGCCGGCAGGAGGAGAAGATTACTTTCAGCTATTGCAGGAGGAAAACCCAGATTGATTCCATTAAATGCTGCCCCTCCTATCCAGGTTGCGGGGGTCAGCAAGGAAGGATCATGGTCTACCCATCACCTGCTCACAATTGACCGGTTGAGGACTCCCCAAATGAGGGTTTGCTCGGGCACATCCGTCACACCTTGTGCACATGCCCATGCTTGTGGAGTAGTGCCAGGAGTGGGGGAAGCATTTCAGAGGTAAAAATAGTAAATAATATGCTGCGCTTTAGAAAATTACACAATAAATGCGTGCTGAAGATTAAAACAAACACGTGTAGTGTTAATGTAACGTAAGTGACATATGTGACATAGATGTGATTTGACAAAATAAAAATAAAATAAAAACAATAAATATGTCAATTAAAACATTAATATTGAAGTGCTCATGTGCATCCAAGTGCTTTGTAACACAGATATATTTATTACTTTCCTTAGCATTTCAGAGGTATTTCCTCTTTCTTTCTTCCTGGGATGAGGAAAACCCTCAGAAACATGTCCCCCTTCCCTGGACTCCACAAGGATATCTTCCAAGTGGGAAGGCATTCACTGACAAGTGGCTTCTCCCTCTGTGCAGCCCGGCGGTCCCGGCTCCTGCAGTGCTTCCACTCTGCTCAGCCTGACAAGGCTTCTCGAGCACCTTATCCTCCAGCTACATGTGTGTGGTCCATCCACTCTCTAGGTCCAGGAGCCATACCTCCTGATGTGTTTGTGAGTGCAATATATATTTGATATATTACATGACCATATTTGATATATTACATGACCAGTGTAGTCCAGATGTCCCCGACCTTCTTAAACTGCTCAACCACTCATACTCCACAATCCCCCTCTTACCATTCTAACTTAATGAGACCACACCTGAATTTGGAGTATAAATGGCCATAGCAGCCTTTTATTAACCAAAAATTAATAATTCAAGTAGATAGACAGCTAAATGTACACAAAACAATTGCAGGCAATGTAAAATTAAGAAGAAAAACTGAGTGGAACACCCCCCCCCCCCACCCCAAATCCATACCAGGCCCTTCAGATCCTTAAAGAGCTAAAACATGGACAGTGGGACAGGTACCAAAGCTTTCAGGTACTTTTTTTTTTAAAAATTCCCTTAGGTACTGACCAGTTTTAGGGTGATGGTGTTACTCTTTCATCAGATGGAATATAAAGGGCAAGAAACTATATTAATGCTTAGGTTATGTGTTGCGTGGACATCCAATGACATTTCCATGTTTCAGTAAGACTTAATGGCAGCTTTTTTAAAATAACATGTCGTATATGTTCTGTTATTATTTAGGAGAAAAAGGAGATCCGGGAATTTCAGGAAAATCTGGTCCTCCAGGTGAAAAAGGTTTGTAGAATTCAGCAATCTATCTACATCCTCTATCTGCTGACTTCCGCTCTGTCGTTTCTTCTTCAGCTCTTTCCATTATTTCCCACTTTTCATCACCTGAGCCAAATGTGTCTACAATTTTCAACATGTGATTCTTTATGTAGTAAATCAATATACATTGAGCAGTAACCAACAACTACCAGTCACTGATTATCCTTTCCCATCAATGTAAGGTACGTTGTCCCTAATGGACACCAATGTAAAGGGCATTTGTCCCATTGACCCCTAATGAATTGGTTTTAGCAGGGGTTCCAAATAGGGTTGCTACCTCATCTCTTTAAACCCGAACACATATGAATTACACAGGTTCTGAGGTCAATTTAATGCAGATAAAGCAACAAGTTTAATTACCACCTTAATCAGCCACAAAACCTAATTATTATGTGTTCGGTTTTAAAGGGATGAGGTGGAAACCCTAGTTCCGAATAGGGTTGCCACCTCATGGCCCCTTCCTCGCTCTCCATCCTGAAATGATCCCCCGCAGCAGAAGAAGAAGACAAAAGTGCTATGGGGCGAGGAGGGAACAGGGGAGCACACAGGGAGGCCCGGGCTGTAGAAAAAAGAGGAACAGGGTCATGAGGGGGTATTTACTGTTACCGATCACCTGTATTTTCATCCTGTGGCAGATGAATGCCGGCAGGAGGAGAAGATTATTTTCAGCTATTGCAGGAGGAAAACCCAGATTGATTCCATTAAATGCTGCCCCTCCTATCCAGGTTGCGGGGGTCAGCAAGGAAGGATCATGGTCTACCCATCACCTGCTCACAATTGACCGGTTGAGGACTCCCCAAATGAGGGTGCGCTCGGGCACATCAGTCACACCTTGTGCACATGCCCATGCTCGTGGTGTAGTGCCAGGAGTGGGGGAAGCATTTCAGAGGTAAAAATAGTAAATAATATGCTGCGCTTTAGAAAATGACACAATAAATGCTTGCTGAAGATTAAAACAAACACGTGTAGTGTTAATGTGACGTAAGTGACATATGTGACATAGATGTGATATGACAAAATAAAAATAAAATAAAAACAATAAATATGTCAATTAAAACATTAATATTGAAGTGCTCATGTGCATCCATATGCTTTGTAACACAGATATATTTATTACTTTCCTTAGCATTTCAGAGGTATTTCCTCTTTCTTTCTTCCTGGGAAGAGGAAAACCCTCAGAAACATGTCCCCCTTCCCCGGACTCCACAAGGATATCTTCCAAGTGGGAAGGCATTCACTGACAAGTGGCTTCTCCCTCTGTGCAGCCCAGCGGTCCCGGCTCCTGCAGTGCTTCCACTCTGCTCAGCCTGACAAGGCTTCTCGAGCACCTTATCCTCCAGCTACATGTGTGTGGTCCATCCACTCTCTAGGTCCAGGAGCCATACCTCCTGATGTGTTTGTGAGTGCAATATATATTTGATATATTACATGACCATATTTGATATATTACATGACCAGTGTAGTCCAGATGTCCCCAACCTTCTTAAACTGCCCAACCACTCATACTCCACAATCCCCGTCTTGCCATTCTAACTTAATGAGACCACACCTGAATTTGGAGTATAAATGGCCATAGCAGCCTTTTATTAACCAAAAATTAATAATTCAAGTGGGCAGACAGCTAAATGTAAACAAAACAATTGCAGGCAATTTAAAAATAAGAAGAAAAACTGCGTGGAGCACCCCCCCCCCCCCCCCCCCTAAATCCATACCAGGCCCTTCGGATCCTTAAAGAGCTAAAACATGGACAGTGGGACAGGTACCAAAGCTTTCAGGTGCTATTTTTTAAAAATTCTTTTAGGTACTGACCAGTTTTAGGGTGATGGTGTTACTCTTTCATCAGATGGAATATAAAGGGCAAGAAACTATATTAGTGCTTAGGTTATGTGTTGCGTGGACATCCAATGACATTTCCATGTTTCAGTAAGACTTAATGGCAGCTTCTTTAAAATAACATGGCGTATGTGTTCTGTTATTATTTAGGAGAAAAAGGAGATCCAGGAATTTCAGGAAAATCTGGTCCTCCAGGTGAAAAAGGTTTGTAGAATTCAGCAATCTAGCTACATCTTCTATCTGCTGACTTCCGCTCTGCCGTTTCTTCTTCAGCTCTTTCCATTATTTCCCACTTTTCATCACCTGAGCCAAATATGTCTACAATTTTCAACATGTGATTCTTTATGTAGTAAATCAATATACATTGAGCAGTAACCAACAACTACCAGTCACTGATTATCCTTTCCCATCAATGTAAGGTACGTTGTCCCTAATGGACACCAATGTAAAGGGCATTTGTCCCATTGACCCCTAATGAATTGGTTTTAGCAGGGGTTCCGAATAGGGTTGCCACTTCATCCCTTTACACCCGAACACATATGAATTACACAGGTTCTGAGGCCAATTTAATGCAGATAAAGCAACAAGTTTAATTACCACCTTAATCAGCCACAGAACCTAATTATTATGTGTTCAGTTTTAAAGGAATGAGGTGGAAACCCTAGTTCCGAATGGGGTTGCCACCTCATTCCTTTAAACCCGAACACCTATGAATTACACAGGTTTTGAGGCTAATTTATTGCAGATAATTAACCAAGTGAGTTTAATTACCACCAAGATCAGCCACAGAACCTGTGTAATTAATATGTGTCGGGTTTTAAAGGTATGAGGTGGCAACCCGAGTTCCGAAAGACCTGAAAATTATTTTAAGGGTTCCGCTGGGGTAAAACAGTTAAGAACAGCTGCTTTGTAGTATTCCCCTTCACTCCTACTTTGGTATCCACATAAGAGGTTATGTGTTATGTAGGTAATGGAGGATAGGGGTGTAGGAACTGGACCAACATAGACAGTAATTGAAGAGAAGGGAAGGGAAATGTAATCTACAAGTACAATGGGGGAGAGGGCTGTGCTAGGGAATAGACACTTTCTACAGTGCCAACTCCCTTGAAAGTTCCAATGCACAAAACAAATTGTTTATGAAAAACAGAAGCACTGCGAGTACACAAAGCTTTAAAAATACTGCATCTTTCCTGTGCTTTTACCTGCAATTTTTAAATTGTTCACAGGGTCTCTTTAACCACTTTAGCCCCGGACCATTATGCTGCCCAAGGACCAGAGGACTTTTTCCAATTTGGCACTGCGTCGCTTTAACTGCTAATTGCGTGGTCATGCAATGCTGTACCCAAACAAAATTTGCGTCCTTTTCTTCCCACAAATAGAGCTTTCTTTTGATGGTATTTGATCACCTCTGCCGTTTTTATTTTTTGCGCTATAAACGGAAAAATACCGAAAATTTTGAAAAAAAATTATATTTTCTACTTTTTTGTTAAAAAAAAAATCCAATAAACTCAATTTTAGTCATACATTTAGGCCAAAATGTATTCGGCCACATGTCTTTGGTAAAAAAAATGTCAATAAGCGTATATTTATTGGTTTGCGCAAAAGTTATAGCATCTACAAACTAGGGTACATTTTCTGGAATTTACACAGCTTTTAGTTTATGACTGCCTATGTCATTTCTTGAGGTGCTAAAATGGCAGGGCAGTACAAAACCCCCCCAAATGACCCCATTTTGGAAAGTAGACACCCCAAGGAAATTGCTGAGAGGCATGTTGAACCTATTGAATATTTATTTTTTTTTGTCCCCAGACCATTATGCTGCCCAAGGACCAGAGGACTTTTTCCAATTTGGCACTGCGTCGCTTTAACTGCTAATTGCGCGGTCATGCAATGCTGTACCCAAACAAAATTTGCGTCCTTTTCTTCCCACAAATAGAGCTTTCTTTTGATGGTATTTGATCACCTCTGCCGTTTTTATTTTTTGCGCTATAAACGGAAAAATACCGAAAATTTTGAAAAAAAATTATATTTTCTACTTTTTGTTAAAAAAAAATCCAATAAACTCAATTTTAGTCATACATTTAGGCCAAAATGTATTCGGCCACATGTCTTTGGTAAAAAAAATGTCAATAAGCGTATATTTATTGGTTTGCGCAAAAGTTATAGCATCTACAAACTAGGGTACATTTTCTGGAATTTACACAGCTTTTAGTTTATGACTGCCTATGTCATTTCTTGAGGTGCTAAAATGGCAGGGCAGTACAAAACCCCCACAAATGACCCCATTTTGGAAAGTAGACACCCCAAGGAAATTGCTGAGAGGCATGTTGAACCTATTGAATATAAATTTTTTTTGTCCCAAGTGATTGAATAATGAAAAAAAAAAAAAATATTTACAAAAAGTTGTCACTAAATGATATATTGCTCACACAGGCCATGGGCCTATGTGGAATTGCACCCCAAAATACATTCTGCTGCTTCTCCTGAGTACAGGAATACCACATGTGTGGGACTGTTTGGGAGCCTAGCCGCGTACGGGGCCCCGAAAACCAATCACCGCCTTCAGGATTTCTAAGGACATAAATTTTTGATTTCACTCTTCACTGCCTATCACAGTTTCGGAGGCCATGGAATGCCCAGGTGGCACAAAACCCCCCCAAATAACCCAATTTTGGAAAGTAGACACCCCAAGCTATTTGCTGAGAGGCATGGTGAGTATTTTGCAGCTCTCATTTGTTTTTGAAAATGAAGAAAGACAAGAAAAAACTTTTTTTTTTCTTTTTTCAATTTTCAAAACTTTGTGACAAAAAGTGAGGTCTGCAAAATACTCACTATACCTCTCAGCAAATAGCTTGGGGTGTCTACTTTCCAAAATGGGGTCATTTGGGGGGGTTTTGTGCCACCTGGGCATTCCATGGCTTTCGAAACTGTGATAGGCAGTGAAGAGTGAAATCAAAAATTTACACCCTTAGAAAGCCTGAAGGCGGTGCTTGGTTTTCGGGGTCCCGTACGCGGCTAGGCTCCCAAAAAGTCTCACACATGTGGTATCCCCGTACTCAGGAGAAGCAACAGAATGTATTTTGGGGTGTAATTTCACATATTCCCATGACATGTTTGAGCAATATATCATTTGGTGACAACTTTGTGCAAAAAAAAAAAAAAAAATTTGTCTTTTTTCCGCAACTTGTGTCACAATATAAAATATTCCATGGACTCAACATGACTCTCAGCAAATAGCTTGGGGTGTCTACTTTCCAAAATGGGGTCATTTGGGGGGGTTTTGTGCCACCTGGGCATTCCATGGCTTTCGAAATTGTGATAGGCAGTGAAGAGTGAAATCAAAAATTTACGCCCTTAGAAAGCCTGAAGGCGGTGCTTGGTTTTCGGGGTCCCGTACGCGGCTAGGCTCCCAAAAAGTCTCACACATGTGGTATCCCCGTACTCAGGAGAAGCAACAGAATGTATTTTGGGGTGTAATTTCACATATTCCCATGGCATGTTTGAGCAATATATCATTTGGTGACAACTTTGTGCAAAAAAAAAAAAAAAAAAAATTGTCTTTTTTCCGCAACTTGTGTCACAATATAAAATATTCCATGGACTCGACATGACTCTCAGCAAATAGCTTGGGGTGTCTACTTTCCAAAATGGGGTCATTTGGGGGGGGTTTGAACTGTTCTGGCATTTTATGCACAACATTTAGAAGCTTATGTCACACATCACCCACTCTTCTAACCACTTGAAGACAAAGCCCTTTCTGACACTTTTTGTTTACATGAAAAAAATATTTTTTTTGCAAGAAAATTACTTTGAACCCCCAAACATTATATATTTTTTTAAAGCAAATGCCCTACAGATTAAAATGGTGGGTGTTTCATTTTTTTTTTTTCACACAGTATTTGCGCAGCGATTTTTCAAACACATTTTTTGGGGAAAAAACACACTTTTTAAAATTTTAATGCACTAAAACACACTATATTGCCCAAATGTTTGATGAAATAAAAAAGATGATCTTAGTCCGAGTACATGGACACCAAACATGACATGCTTTAAAATTGCGCACAAACGTGCAGTGGCGACAAACTAAATACATTTTTAAAAGCCTTTAAAAGCCTTTACAGGTTACCACTTTAGATTTACAGAGGAGGTCTACTGCTAAAATTACTGCCCTCGATCTGACGTTCGTGGTGACATCTCACATGCATGGTGCAATTGCTGTTTACATTTGACGCCAGACCGACGCTTGCGTTCGCCTTTGCGCGAGAGCAGGGGGGGGACGGGGGTGCTTTGTTTTTTTTTTTTCTTTATTATTTCTTTGCTTTTTTATCTTATTTTTAAACTGTTCCTTTCATTTTTTTTTTTTTTAATCATTTTTATTGTTATCTCAGGGAATGTAAATATCCCCTATGATAGCAATAGGTAGTGACAGGTACTCTTTTTTGAAAAAACTGGGGTCTATTAGACCCTAGATCTCTCCTCTGCCCTCAAAGCATCTGACCACACCAAGATCGGTGTGATAAAATGCTTTCCCAATTTCCCAATGGTGCTGTTTACATCCGGCGAAATCTAAGTCATGAAATGCTCGTAGCTTCCGGTTTCTTAGGCCATAGAAATGTTTGGAGCCACTCTGGTCTCTGATCAGCTCTATGGTCAGCTGGCTGAATCACCGACTGCATTCTCAGGTTCCCTGTTGAGACAGGAGAGCCAGAGAAAAACACAGAAGACGGTGGGGGGCATTCCCTCCCACTGCTTGTAAAAGCAGTCTAGAGGCTAATTAGCCGCTAGGATTGCTTTTACATGAAAGCCGACCGCTGGCTGAAAAGAATGATACCAAGATGATACCTAAACCTGCAGGCATCATTCTGGTATAACCACTCAAATTCGTGAATGGCGTACCTGAAGACAAAAAAATGGTTAACAATAAAACACAGTAAATGGTAAAGTATAAAAAAATTGCATACCTGAAAAGCAAACATGATAAAACATAACAACAATAAAACATTGCAGAATAGAATACAGTAAAAAAGAGCAGAACAATAGAGAGAGAATAGAGAGAGAGAGAACAATAAAACGACAACTATTTTTAAAAATTTTATATATATATATATATATATATATATATATTTTTTTTTACACTTTTATTTGTAACTAACTTTTATAACTGTAACCGGTTCCAGGTTCGGGTCTCTCAAAATGCGATGGCATCTTGGAAGACCCTGGGAAAGTGTGCCTAGTCTGTGCAATGCTGTACCCTACACTAATACTCAACTAGTGAATGGTAGCGTTCAAAACATTCACCAATGCAAAGACCAGGATTGTCAGGACAGGTGGGACAATAATAGCGGGTGTCACGCCTATATCCGTGCTTGCTGCAGACACAACATCTTTTTTGGGGGGGGTTAGTTGGGTAGGGGTACTCGGGAGGACATAAAGAAAATGCCTGTCATGCAGCCGACTGCATTTGGTTGGGGATGTGAATGGGGGAAATACGGGCGCTGCAGAAGTAGTGGGTTCCCAATTAGGATTGGCGAATGCAGCAGGAAGGGCACTATGGGCACGACGGGCCTGTGTTTGTCTTTTTGGTGGCAGCGGGACACTACTTGTGCTTGCCACCTCACCAGCTTGAACTGCACT
This sequence comes from Aquarana catesbeiana, assembly GCF_042186555.1. NCBI lineage: Eukaryota > Metazoa > Chordata > Amphibia > Anura > Ranidae > Aquarana > Aquarana catesbeiana. Next base: position 253,652,304 of record NC_133332.1, on the reverse strand, counting down.
TATGAGACTCGCCACGTCACCAAGTGTTACTGCAGTGCTGGTTTGACTACGACCGGGGTGTACTAGGCCGCTGGTGCTTGCCAGTTCACCAAAACGCTACCAAAAAAACTTTTTTTGTTAGCGATCGTGGGCTGGGCTGGGCTGGGCGGAGGGGCAAAACGCAGGTGCTAGCAGGTATCTGGGCTGATCCCGCTAACACTGCATTTTTGGGAACCCTAAACTGCTGGGGATGCTAGTATAGATCTGATCGGATCAGATATTGATCCGTTCAGATACTATACCACTAAGGGAGGCGTATGCTGCGTGCGTGGGTGTTAGCGGTACTGGCGCTAACCTGACGCTGCCTGGGGCTGGTGCTTGCCAGTTCACCAAAACGCTACCAAAAAAACTGTTAGCGATCGCAGGGATCAGGCCTGACTCTGCGAACGCTGCAGTTATGTGTTTAGTGTTTTGTAAGTGACAGTGATCGATCGATACTGCACTTGGATGGGCTGGGCTGGGCCGGGCGGAGGGGCAAAACGCAGGTGCTAGCAGGTATCTGGGCTGATCCCGCTAACACTGCGGGGACGCTAGTATAGATCTGATTGGATCAGATATTGATCCGTACAGATACTATACCACTAAGGGAGGCGTATGCTGCGTGCGTGGGTGTTAGCGGTACTGTCGCTAATCTGACGCTGCCTGGGGCAACGCATATCACCGCCGGGCGATCAGGGGGCTAAACCTTTATTCGGTAATAAACGGCGGGTGCCCTGACACTATAAAACATAAACTAACTAACCAGCGTCACCCGTAACAGTTATACGGTGATCAGTGGTGAAAGGGTTAACTAGGGGGCAATCAAGGGGTTAAAACATTTATTAGGTAGTATATGGGGGTCCCTGTCGCTATAAAACGCTGGCGGCGAACCTAAATATTTACCTCCCTAACTGTCGTCACCAGTGACACTAATACAGCTATCAGAAAAATGATCGCTTAGCGACACTGGCGACGGGGGGGTGATCAAGGGGTTAAAACTTTATTAGGGGGGGTTAGGGGGGTACCCTAGACCTAAAGGGTGTTAATACTAACTGCCCTAACACAGTAATTGTCACAAACTGACACCATTCAGTAATCAGAAAAAAAAAAAAATAAAAATAAAAAAAACTGCTTGGTGTCAGTGTGACAGGGCGGGGAGGGGGGATTAGGGGGTGATCGGGGGGGGATCGGGGGGTGTTTTGTGTGCCTGGCATGTTCTACTGTGTGTGTGTGTTTTACACTCACATTGCGGTCTTCTCTCCTCGGCGCCGGAACAGAAAATACCAAGCCGAGGAGAGATGACATCATTTCCTTTGCTGCTGTTTAGCATACAGCAGCAAAGGAATGATTTCATTGGCCGGCGGCGATCGCGAGGGGGGGGCCACGAACGGATGGTCTCCCCCTCATCTCTGATCACCGCAGGTCAGGCACCGGGGGGGGGGTCCGATTGGACCCCCCACCCGCGGAAGGCAGATCATGTACATATACGTGATTCTGCCTGTCCGTGCCACCTTGCCGACGTAAATCGGCGTGAGGCGGTCCTTAAGTGGTTAAGTTACACTGTTCAGGGCTGGATTTCTGCATAGTCAACATAGCCCATGGCCTAGGCTTGTAGGACTGCCAGGAGTGGTGCATAGTCACCGACATGTCAAGTTGCTGACTATCAATTATGCATTCTTGAGTATAAAAAAAGGCTCCACACTGCTGCCCTGCATGCACAGTTTGTGCATCTTTGTTGGTGGAATGGCATACTGGGTCCATACACCTAGAACTAAACTTCAAGCAGAATGGAGTGACAGTATACAGTGCCTTGAAAAAGTATTCAAAGCCCTTGAAATTTTCCACGTTTTGTCATGTTACAACCAAAAACATAAATGTATTTTATTGGGATTTTATGTGATAGACCAACACAAAGTGGCACATAATTGTGAAGTGGAAGGAAAATGATAAATGTTTTTCAATTTTTTTTACAAATAAATATGTGAAAAGTGTGGTGTACTATTTGTATTCACCCCCTGAGTCAATACTTTGTAGAACCACCTTTTGCTGCAATTATAGTTGCAAGTCTTTTTGTGGATGTCTCTACCAGCTTTGCACATCTAGAGAGGGACATTCTTGCCCATTCTTTTTTGCGAAATAGCTCAAGCTCTTTCAGATTAGACGAAGAGCGTCCGTGAACAGCAATTTTCAAATCTTGCCACAGATTCTCAATTGGATTTAGGTCTGGGCTTTGACCAGGCCATTCTAACACATGAATATGCTTTGATCTAAACCATTCCATTGTAGCTCTGGCTGTATGTTTAGGGTCGTTGTCCTGCTGAAAGGTGAAACTCTGCCCCAGCCTCAAGTCTTTTGCAGACTCTAAAAGTTTTTCTTCTAAGATTGCCTTGTATTTGGCTCCATCCATCTTCCCATCAACTCTGACCAGCTTCCCTGTCCCTGCTGAGGAAAATCATCCCCACAACATGATGCTGCCACCACCCTGTTTCACGGTGGGGATGGTGTGTTCAGGGTGATGTGCAGTGTTAGTTTTCTGCCACACATAGCACTTTGCTTTTAGGCCAAAAATTTTAACTTTGATCTCATCTGACCAGAGCACCTTCTTCCACATGTTTGCTGAGTCCCCCACATGGCTTCTCGCAAACTGCAAACAGGACTTATGGCTTTTTTCAACAATGGCTTTCTTCTTGTCACTCTTCCATAAAGGCCAGATTTGTGGAGAGCACAACTAATAGTTGTCCTGTGGACAGATTCTCCCACCTGAGCTGTGGATCTCCGCAGGACCTCCAGAGTTACCATGGGCCTCTTGGCTGCTTCTCTGATGAATGCTCTTTTTGCCTGGCCGGTCAGTTTAGGTGGACGGCCATGTCTTGGTAGGTTTGCAGATGTGCCATACTCTTTTCATTTTCGGATCGTGGATTGAACAGAGCTCTGTGAGATGTTCAAAGCTTAGGATAATTTTTTATAACCTAACCCTGCTTTAATCCTTCCGGTGCTGAAGCAGGGCCGGACTGGGAATAAAAACCAGCCCTGGAAATAATTTCATACCAGCCCCATAGCATTATTATACCAGCCCCATAGCATTTTTATACCAGCCCAACTGCATAACGTAATTATTTTCTTGTTCACAAATTTGAAGAGTGTATTATATATAGATAAGAGAGACATGGAATTTACAAACAGCAGCATTTTTTTTTTTTTTTTACTGGCAAAAATCATGGCATTTACTGGCACATTTTTTACTGATACTACAAAAAAAAGGTGCCGTAAATGGCAGGTTTCAGTGTAAATATCAATATTTAAGCAATAAACTGCTATTAGCAACGTGTTAAGTTAAACAAAAGTCAAACACCATATTTCTCCTCTTACATGAAGGTCAGATTAATATAACCCAGCACAGAGTTCCCCCCATACATCAGGAGGATTCCCCTTTACAGTGCAAGGGAACTCTGACATAAAGGGGAACATTGCAGATCATGATCTAAGCGGGAACTCTGATATAAAAGGGGGGCACTGGTGACCAAAGACTCCACTTATATCAGAGTCCACTGCATTCCCCTTTACATCAGAGTTCTCACTTACATCAGGGTCTGCAGAATTGCCCTTTACATCAGAGTTCCCCCTTGCACTGTAAGGTGGAATCCTGCAGACTATGATGTAAAGGGGAACTCTGGGAATGTGGGGAGGACTCTGGTGACCAGAGACCATAGTCTGCAGAAAGAAAACATTAAGGTACGGGGGTTTACTGATATAAGGGGGAAACCTATATATCAGTGCCCCCTTACAATATTGTATTGACCCCCCCCCCCTCTCAGGTAGACCTGGTGGCGCTGTCACTGACCTCCTCTCAGGTACATCGTCCAGGGCTCAGTCAGTCGGCTCCAGCTCGTTGGCTCTGGTTTTATGCCATAGTTTCCTCTCCACAGTCCATACATGTCTGACTTCTCCCATGACCCCCATCCCTGCGGCACTCCCACTGTTGACTCCGCTCCAGACTGCAGTCGTGATATAAGACAAGAGATGGTCAGAGGCTGCGGATGGTACAGGAGAGGTCAGAGGCTGCGGATGGTACAGGAGAGGTCAAAGGCTGCAGATGGTACAGGAGAGGTCAGAGGCTGCGGATGATACAGGAGAGGTCAGAGGCTGCGGATGGTACAGGAGATGTCAGAGGCTGCGGATGGTACAGGAGATGTCAGAGGCTGCGGATGGTACAGGAGAGGTCAGAGGCTGCGGATGGTACAGGAGAGGTCAGAGGCTGCGGATGGTACAGGAGAGGTCAGAGGCTGCGGATGGTACAGGAGATGTCAGAGGCTGCGGATGGTACAGGAGAGGTCAGAGGGGGATGACAGGAGGTCAGAGGCTGAGGAGGGGATGAGAAGAGGTCAGAGGCTGAGGAGGGGATGACAGGAGGTCAGAGGCTGCGGGGGGTGCGAACAGGAGGTCAGAGGCTGCGGGGGGTGCGAACAGGAGGTCAGAGGCTGCGGGGGGGTGCGGACAGGAAGTCAGAGGCTGCAGGGGGGGACAGGTGGTCAGAGGCTGCAGGGGGGGTAGGAAGTCAGAGGCTGTGGGGGGGGGGGGGGACAGGAGGTCAGACGCTGCAGGTAGGACAGGAGGTCAGAGGCTGCAGGGGGGGACAGGAAGTCAGAGGCTGCGGGGGGGGGGACAGGAGGTCAGAGGCTGCGGGGGGGGGGACAGGAGGTCAGAGGCTGCGGGGGGGGTGCGAACAGGAGGTCAGAGGCTGCGGGGGGTGCGGACAGGAAGTCAGAGGCTGCAGGGGGGGACAGGTGGTCAGAGGCTGCAGGGGGGGTAGGAGGTCAGAGGCTGCGGGGAGGGACAGGAGGTCAGAGGCTGCGGGGGGGGACAGGAGGTCAGAGGCTGCAGGGGGGGACAGGTGGTCAGAGGCTGCAGGGGGGGCAGGAGGTCAGGGGCTGCAGGGGGGGACAGGAAGTCAGAGGCTGCGGGGGGGGGGGGGGTAGGTGGTCAGAGGCTGCAGGGGGGACAGGTGGTCAGAGGCTGCAGGGGGGAGGTCAGAGGCTGCAGGGGGGGGGGGAGGTCAGAGGCTGCAGGGGGGGGACAGGTGGTCAGAGGCTGCAGGGGGGGGACAGGAGGTCAGAGGCTGCAGGGGGGGGCAGGAGGTCAGAGCCTGCAGGGGGGGGACAGGAGGTCAGAGGCTGCAGGGGGGGGACAGGAGGTCAGAGGCTGCAGGGGTGGACAGGTGGTCAGAGGCTGCGAGGGGGGGACAGGAGGTCAGAGGCTGCGGGGGGTGCGAACAAGAAATCAAAGGCTGCGGGGGGTGCGGACAGGAAGTCAGAGGCTACGGGGGGGGGACAGGTGGTCAGAGGCTGCGGGGGGGGACAGGAGGTCAGAGGCTGCAGGGGGACAGGAGGTCAGAGGCTGCAGGGGGGACAGGAGGTCAGAGGCTGCAGGGGGGACAGGAGGTCAGAGGCTGCAGGGGGGGGACTGGAAGTCAGAGGCTGCGGGAGGGGACAGGAGGTCAGAGGCTGTGGGGGGGGACAGGAGGTCAGAGGCTGCGGGGGGTGCGAACAGGAGGTCAGAGGCTGCGGGGGGTGCGGACAGAAAGTCAGAGGCTGCAGGGGGGGGACAGGTGGTCAGAGGCTGCAGGGGGGGTAGGAAGTCAGAGGCTGCGGGGAGGGACAGGAAGTCAGAGGCTGCGGGGGGGGACAGGAGGTCAGAGGCTGCAGGGGGGGACAGGTGGTCAGAGGCTGCAGGGGGGGGCAGGAGGTCAGAGGCTGCAGGGGGGGACAGGAAGTCAGAGGCTGCGGGGGGGGGGACAAGAGGTCAGAGGCTGCAGGGGGGGACAGGTGGTCAAAGGCTGCAGGGGGGGACAGGTGGTCAGAGGCTGCAGGGGGGGACAGGTAGTCAGAGGCTGCAGGGGGGGACAGGTAGTCAGAGGCTGCAGGGGGGGACAGGTGGTCAGAGGCTGCGGGGGGGGACAGGAGGTCAGAGGCTGCAGGGGGGGGAGGTCAGAGGCTGCAGGGGGGGACAGGTGGTCAGAGGCTGCAGGGGGGGGACAGGAGGTTAGAGGCTGCAGGGGGGGACAGGTGGTCAGAGGCTGCAGGGGGGGGACAGGAGGTCAGAGGCTGCAGGGGGGGGACAGGAGGTCAGAGGCTGCAGGGGGGGACAGGTGGTCAGAGACTGCGAGGGGGGGACAGGAGGTCAGAGGCTGCAGGGGGGGACAGGTGGTCAGAGGCTGCAGGGGGGGGACAGGAGGTCAGAGGCTGCAGGGGGGGGACAGGTGGTCAGAGACTGCGAGGGGGGGACAGGAGGTCAGAGGCTGCAGGGGGGGACAGGTGGTCAGAGGCTGCAGGGGGGGGCAGGTGGTCAGAGGCTGCAGGGGGGGGACAGGAGGTCAGAGGCTGCAGGGGGGGACAGGAGGTCAGAGGCTGCAGGGGGGGGGACAGGAGGTCAGAGGCTGCAGGGGGGGACAGGAGGTCAGAGGCTGCAGGGGGGGACAGGTGGTCAGAGGCTGCGAGGGGGGGACAGGAGGTCAGAGGCTGTGGGGGGACACAGGAAGAGGCGCACGCCACCAGACGAGTCCTCACTGAGCGCTGTAACCGCTTTACTTTTAAAAATGGCGCAGCTCAGCGCCATCGTGTCACTGCGCATGCGCCCACATTTCCGAAAATTGCCGCGTGTGTACGGGCTTTCCCAAGCACGGCTAACTTCGGAACAGCGCTGGCGCCTGCGCAGTTGCACGTCGGCCCGGCCCCGCAGCCATATTTCTTTCTTGGTTCCACTAGATTTTAGTTAGGGGTAGCAGAGTAAAGGGGGCTGAATACAAATGCACGCCACACTTTTCACATATTTATTTGTAAATAAAAATGTGAAAATCATTTATCCTTTTCCTTCAAAATTATGTGCCACTTTGTGTTGGTCTATCACATAAAATCCCAATAAAATACATTTACGTTTTTGGTTGTAACATGACAAAATGTGGAAAATTTCAAGGGGTATGAATACATTTTCAAGGCACTGTATGGGTGCAGAATATTCAAGGCTGAAGCTGAGAAGGGCTCCATGTAAATGACAGTTGAGCATGCACCAGTTGGTCTTAAAAGAACTTCTATTCCAGCCTTTCTCACTCCTTTTTACCCCAGAAGAACTCTTGAAATAATTCTCAGGTGCTGGTGAACCCCTGCTAAAACCAATTCATTGGGAGTCAGTGGCAAGAATAACCCCCTGACATTGCAGTCAATATGCCCCCCTTGCAGATGGCCAAAAAAGATCATTGGTTTCATGCTTCTGATGTTACCAAATGGTATTGGCCCTGGAACTATCCAGGCACAATCAAATGGAAGATCAATCAGCCACAGCTCAATGAACCCTTAGCAACCTCTGGACGATCCTTGGTTGAAAATGACCATTCTAGTCAGTTCCTGTTGTACTGATGTAGAGTAGGCAAAAGGTCTCTAAGTCATCGCTAGGCCTAGCATGCCTTTTGTAGCTATGTCTGATCTAGCGAGAGTCCATGGGCTTTTGCTTGCTTAGACATACAAGTCATACAAGTCTATAGGAAAGCAAAACCCCCATGAAACAGGTCAAATACAGGTCAGAAGGAGGCCAACTGCAGATCAAATGCATCTATCAATGACTTCTGAATGATCTTAGAAGCATCTCAAACTGATGTCATTGTCACAAGGCCAAAGGTCATTTACAAAGGCCCTAAGTCTGGCTACCTGACTGGAACAAGAGAGAAGGGTGTCAGAAGACAGCTGGCCTAGGGCTATAAATCTGTCTAAAACAATGTTCAGTACAGATTAACCTTTAACATAATTTGCAAATACACTACCAAAATGTGCCCTTTGCTTAAAAGTGGTTAAATTCCATTTCAAACATTTATAGTGGTACAAACACAAAACATTTCAATAACATGGCAGTTTACTGGTGTGTAATATGTAATATACAGCACAGAATGCTTGGTTGCGTAGAGACTATAACGTACAACACAGCTAACAGCCTGGAGTGGAGCATTAAACATACAGCACAGCCTATAGGATGGGGCAGTGTGCATTATATAGTGAGGCCCGGAGTGGAAAGAAAGGAACTGAATGATAAAGGAGGGCTGGGCATGACAGTGTGGAGAAGGAGACACAAAGGGTTAAGGAAGTTTGGAGTGTTCCTGGTAGGAGGGGATTTGGGAAACTTTGTGAGGTAGGGGAGGGGCGATATATAAAGGCAAGGAGGAGCCAGGAGGGGTGTGAGGTACCTGGTAGTGAGCCTGACTGGTAGAAGGAGACCTCTCTTAAGCGCTGGTTCAGGAGCCGCTGGAAGTGGGAACAGTGGTCTCCTGAGCACAGTGGGTAGGAGGGCCTGATGCAGGTTCCAGCAGAAGCAGACACCGGAATTGGGAGGATGTCCCGCAGGGATGGCTGAGCTGTGGATGCAGGTAACTGGTGCAGGCTGGTAGGTAGGCTGGCAGCCGGATGCGAAGACAGTAGCTGGAAGCAAACAGGCAGGCTGGAAGCAGCGTATAGGGCACAGGCAAGCAAGGTCAGACAGTCCGTATTTGGCAGGAGATCAGGCAAGGTATAAGCAGGAGGGATGATCCAAGGGTAGTCAGACAGGCAGGAATTCGGCAACAGGTAGCAGAGTAAACAAGGTCAGACAAGCCGGGTCGGATGGGAGACTGGAGAGTGGTCAAGCGTAGCCGGGTCAATAGCAATAACAAGCAGGCAGATACTGGAACTTTCAGGTGCAGAGCTGCAGACGAACAGCAGCTAACATGAGCACCTGTCACCTTTTTAAAGGTCCCTTGGCGCCAAACGGCGCTAGCGCGAACGGGCGCGCGCACGGGCGCGCGCGCGCACCCGCGAACGCGCGTACAGGCATCCGCGGGAGCGCGCCGGCGCCCCCTGGTGGGGATTTTGGCTGAATTCGCTGGGAAACACTCCTTGTGGACCTACGTGCACGCAGATTTACCCGACGACTGCTGACATGCCCCTGACATTGCCCCCCCCAACGGGCAGCCTCCGGATGCCCAGATACGCCTTTTTTTCAGGATGGGTAGAAAAGTATGCATGAATTAAACGTTTGGCATGAATATTACAGTCAGGTTCCCATGAGTTGTTTTCCGGACCATACCCTTTCCACTTAATTAAAAACTGTACTTGCCCAGACCTCTTTCTGCAGTCAAGGATGGATTCCACTTCATACTCTTCATTGCCGTCCACCAGAACTGGTTCAGGGACCCTGGTGCCCCTATCAGGAAAAGGATCATCTACAGCAGGCTTTAAGAGTGATACGTGAAATACAGGGTGTATCTTAAGTGAATCAGGTAAGCATAATTCATACGATACTTCGTTAATTTTCCTTTTCACAGGGAAAGGTCCAATAAATTTTGGGGCAAGCTTCTTGGAAGGACATGACAATCTGATATTATTAGTAGACAGCCATACCTTGTCGCCAAGCTGAAGGTTTAAATCTCCCCTTCTTTTCTCATCAAAGAACCGCTTATTATCCGCTTGCGCTTTGGATATCGCCTCCTGCAAGATCCGGTTATTATGACTGAAGAACTGTACAGTGTCCTGGACTGCTGGAACTGAAGATTCTGAAAGAAAATCTGGTAAAAAAGATGCATGAAACCCATAATTAGCAAAGAAAGGAGATTGACCTGTGGCAGAGTGACTGGCATTATTGTACGCGAACTCTGCAAGTGGCAGCAAGGATACCCAATCATCTTGTACAAAAGATGTAAAACATCTAATGTATTGCTCCAGAGTTTGATTTGTCCGTTCAGTTTGCCCATTAGTTTGGGGATGATATGCTGAGGACAGGGCTAGTTCAATCTTCAAATTTTCACAAAGGGCTCTCCAGAAGCGTGAGGTAAACTGCACCCCCCTATCAGACACTATATTTGCGGGAATCCCATGTAACCTAACGATTTCCTTAATGAACACACGAGCCGTCTCTACAGCAGAGGGTGTTCCTTTTAGGGGCACAAAGTGGGCCATTTTGGATAGCCGGTCGACGACCACAAAGATCGCCGAACACCCCTCAGAATATGGCAGTTCGACTATAAAGTCCATAGCTATCATCCTCCAGGGCCTATCTGGTATAGGCAATGGTCTTAGTAGTCCCCACGCTCTGTTCCTGGGGGTTTTGTTCTGGATGCAGACAGAGCAGGAGTTGACATATTTCTTGCAAAATTCCTTTAAGTTAGGCCACCAAAACGTGCGCTGCACCAGCTCAAGGGTCTTACGGACCCCGAAATGTCCTGCAAGTGGGTGGTCATGCAAAAGTGTCAGCACCTTGACTCTGACGTTTTCTGGTACGAAGATTTGACTTCCCCTCCATAATAGTCCATCTCGAGGTGTTAAGGAAGACTCCTGAAGACTTGAAGGTTCTGGGGATGCTTCTCTGATCATGGATAGCAAATCTGTCTGAAGGAGAAGAAAACTGTTTGCCGGCAAAATAGTGTCAGGGACAGAAGAGTCCTTAGGATTATCAAACATGCGTGACAGTGCGTCTGGTTTTATATTCTTGGAACCCGGCCGGTAGGTGATGTGGAAGCAAAACCGTGTAAAGAATAGAGCCCAACGGGCTTGTCTGGGTTTCAGTCTTTTAGCAGATCTTAGATACTCCAGATTTTTGTGGTCTGTATAAATCAGTACTGGATGGACTGCACCTTCAAGCAAGTATCTCCATTCCTCCAAGGCAGTCTTGATGGCAAGTAACTCCCGATCCCCCACATCGTAGTTCCGCTCAGCCGGCGAAAGTTTTCTAGAGAAGAACCCAACAGGATGCATCAGGTCTTTGTTGCCCTGACGTTGGGAAATAATAGCACCCACAGCTACTTCGGAGGCATCAACCTCTAGAATAAAGGGCAAAGATGGGTCTGGATGGCTGAGAATCGGAGCTGACGTGAAACGCCTTTTTAATTCCTCAAAGGCCTCCTGGGCTTCCTGGTTCCAGTGGAAACGAATATTCTGCTTGGTTAGCTGTGTAATGGGGGAGATGATGGCAGAGAACCCCCTGATAAACTTTCTGTAAAAGTTCGCAAATCCAACGAAGCGTTGTATGCCTTTCTTGTCCATGGGTGCTGGCCATTCTAACACAGCAGACACTTTCTGAGGATCCATTTTAATACCGGTCGGGGAGATGACTAGCCCCAGAAACTGAATCTCTTCTTGTTCAAATTCGCACTTTTCTGCTTTGGCGTACAATCTGTGCAAGCGGAGTCGAGCTAGGACTTTACGGACATGTTCCCTGTGTTGTTCAAGGGAACTGGAGAAGATAAGGATATCGTCCAAGTAGACAATTAAAAAGATGTCCAGGAAATCTTTAAACACATCATTGACCAGATGCTGAAATGTGGCAGAAGCATTGCAAAGGCCGAAGGGCATGACCAAATATTCGTAGTGCCTGAAACGGGTCCGGAAAGCCGTCTTCCATTCATCCCCGGCCCGAATGTGGACCAGATTGTAGGCCCCTCTCAGATCCAATTTGGTAAAGATAATGGCGGTCCGTAATTTTTGAAACAGTTCTGGTATTAGGGGCAACGGATAACGGTTCTTGACCGTAACCTTGTTTAATTTCCGATAGTCCACACAAGGGCGGAGCGTAAGATCTTTCTTAGAGACAAAAAATATTCCCGCCCCAGCTGGTGAAGTGGACTGTCGAATGAAGCCTTTTTCTAGATTTTCATTGATGTAAACCTTAAGCGCCTCTTGTTCCTTCTCGGATAGCGGAAAGATGCGCCCAAAAGGGATCTCAGCTCCAGGAAGCAATTCAATTGGACAGTCATAGGGGCGATGGGGTGGCAGAGAATCTGCTCCCTTCTTGCTGAATACATCTGCAAAGTCTTGATAGACCTCTGGTACGTTTTGAAACAGATCTGGGTCAGAGTCCATACATAGTAGGGTAGTAGCAGGATTAACAGGTTCAGGTAGGCAATGTCTTTGACAATAGGGTGACTGGAACTTGATCTCGCCCGTGGCCCAATTGACAAGAGGATTGTGGGCTTGAAGCCAGGGCATACCCAAAATGATTGGGAAAAGAGGTGATGAGATAACGTCCAGGATTAAGATCTCTTGATGCTGGGATGAACAGATAGCAGACAGAGGAAGCGTTTCTTGAGAGACTTGCCCGGATTTTATATGGGACCCATCGGCCAGAAAAATTGAAAGTCTTTGTGTTTTATCTTTTAAAGGAAGATCTTGCTGGGTAGCAAAAGTGGAGTCAACGAAACAGCTACATGCCCCGGAATCAACAATGGCGTTGACTTGAATTGTTCTTCCCTGGAGCTGTAATGAGAGAGGGAGAACAAGTTGAGTGGCATTGGCTGTTAAAGCAGACAAACTGGCTGGAGCTGAAGAAAAACACTTATGGATCTTCACTGGGCAGTTGTTCACGTAGTGGCCCGTTCCGCCACAATAGAGACAAAGGTTCAGTTGGTGCCTGCGTGCCCGTTCTTCAGGGGTCAGAGTAGTACGCATAAGTCCAAGTTGCATGGGTTCAGAGGCATCAGTTGCTTGATTGACTGGGCTTGGCCCGGCAGAAGGTAGATACCGGGAGGCAGGCAGCGGGGCTCTGGCAGTCATCCACATAGGCCGATTTTGTTGGGCCGATCGTTCAGACCGGCGCTCACGAAGGCGTTGGTCAATTTGGATAGTGATGGCAATGAGCTCTTCTAAGGTGTCAGGCATTCCTACTCGGGCAAGCTCGTCCTTAAGACCCTCAGATAACCCCATGCGGAACTGGTGGCGTAGGGCTGCGTTATTCCACTGAGTATCCGCGCTCCAGCGTCGAAAGTCCATGACATAGTCCTCGGCCGGTCTACGGCCTTGCTGGAGCGCGATCAAAGCTGCCTCAGCGGTGGCAGCCCGCTGAGGGTCCTCATAAAGCTGGGCCATGGCTTCAAAAAAGGCAGGTAGGGTCTGGACCTGTATGGCGTTGGATTCAAGTAAGCGATGGACCCAGGTCTGGGGTTCCCCCTGCAGGAGGGATTCAACAAACCTCACTTTGGTGGCTTCCAAAGAAAAAGTCCGTGGCTGTAATCCAAAGTAAAGTTGACAAGCGCTGCGGAAGGCCACAAACTTAGTTCGGTCACCGGAAAACTTGTCAGGAACAGGTACTCTTGGTTCTGGTGGAAGCATGACCACTGAGGGTGGTGCCGCGGCCTGTACTGGAACAGCTGCGGGTGCAGAGGCCACACCACCGGAACCACTGAGGTTTAACACTTGCCCTTCCAGTCTGTTATAACTTTACTGTTATAACTTTACTGCTTGGGTGAGGGCCGCCAAGTGTGTACAGATCTCCTGAATAGGAGAGGTCTCTCCTGCAGGCTCAGTCATGGCTGTTCGTACTGTGAGGTACCTGGTAGTGAGCCTGACTGGTAGAAGGAGACCTCTCTTAAGCGCTGGTTCAGGAGCCGCTGGAAGTGGGAACAGTGGTCTCCTGAGCACAGTGGGTAGGAGGGCCTGATGCAGGTTCCAGCAGAAGCAGACACCGGAATTGGGAGGATGTCCCGCAGGGATGGCTGAGCTGTGGATGCAGGTAACTGGTGCAGGCTGGTAGGTAGGCTGGCAGCCGGATGCGAAGACAGTAGCTGGAAGCAAACAGGCAGGCTGGAAGCAGCGTATAGGGCACAGGCAAGCAAGGTCAGACAGTCCGTATTTGGCAGGAGATCAGGCAAGGTATAAGCAGGAGGGATGATCCAAGGGTAGTCAGACAGGCAGGAATTCGGCAACAGGTAGCAGAGTAAACAAGGTCAGACAAGCCGGGTCGGATGGGAGACTGGAGAGTGGTCAAGCGTAGCCGGGTCAATAGCAATAACAAGCAGGCAGATACTGGAACTTTCAGGTGCAGAGCTGCAGACGAACAGCAGCTAACATGAGCACCTGTCACCTTTTTAAAGGTCCCTTGGCGCCAAACGGCGCTAGCGCGAACGGCGCGCGCGCGCGCACCCGCGAACGCGCGTACAGGCATCCGCGGGAGCGCGCCGGCGCCCCCTGGTGGGGATTTTGGCTGAATTCGCTGGGAAACACTCCTTGTGGACCTACGTGCACGCAGATTTACCCGACGACTGCTGACATGCCCCTGACAAGGGGGCAGTGGGAGAAAGAATCTACAGGAGGAGGCAGTTTTTATCCACTGCTCCTCCTAAGCAAGATGGTGGACATAGACCTTATTTTAGCTCGTTTGAGGGCTGCAGTGGCGACACGGGGCGCAGACTGGCTGAACAGGCAAGTCGGGGCCCTTATTGGACAGGAGGCTGGAGGATCCGGGGTTGCGGAGGAGACGCCTCGCTCGCGGAGATCGCGGCCTCTGGTGCGATTTTCACCTGAGCCACTGCCGGGGCCTGTGCGGCAGACGAGGAGCCCGAGGGCGGAACGATTGGTCCCCCCAGCAAAACGACCGCTACTTCAGGCTTCTACAGGGCCTGAGCGGTCCGCACGCCATGGGCCTACTGCGGGGGGGAGGGGCCACGGGCCGTTTTGGCGCCGCTTCCCGACCGGAGGTTAGTGGGGTACAGGTGAGGGAGGCAGACAGAAGGGATGGGGTTGTTTTAGGGGGTTTCACAGAGAGTGGGGTGGAGGGCAGGGTGGCCAGCACAGCAGGGATGAGAGCAGATAGAATTGAGCGGGGGCGGAGCATAAGGGGAAGACATGAACAGAGTCAAGATGGCGGTGGTGGTCACGTGCAGGCAAGAGGAGCTACAGCCAGGGCGACCCCTAGCAGCATGACAGAAAGGAGCGAAGCTGCCGGTGGGAGTCGGCCCTCTCAGGGTCAGGATGACACGGCCTCCGGGGCCACTTCACACGGGGGGCTGACCACGCCACCCGTCATGGACCACAGTGACCGGTCGGAAGGGGAAGTGTCCAATGCGGATGAACCACAAGCGCCAGCAAGTCAGCCAAGCAGGGAGGCGATGGGGCGAGTTCCCAGGCAGCCCGGTAAGTCCACTTCTACTGTAGCTTTATCTAATGCACTGACTGATTTGATTGGGGTGGTGTCAGCAGGCACGGGAGGGACTGTAAGGGGGGCAACTGACCAGAAATTGGCGGCCGATAGGCCTGCCAGTTCTGGTTAAGGGGCACAAATGCAGGATTTGTTGGAAGGTTTGAAGGCATTGGTGGGGAGGTTTGAGACGCGGCAGGTTCAGGCACCACAAGTGGTCCCGTGGACGGGTCCGGAGTCGGGGCCTGGGGGTGGAGGTACAGTAAATTCCAGTATAGAGGTGCACACTGGGGATGTCCCGCCTGGTATGGGGGAAGGGGAAAAGGGCCTAGAAAAGGGGGTGGAAAAAGGGTCTATGGTACCGGCGTCCAGGACGGATGTGGTAAGGATCGCTGACGCTGCTAAGTGTGAGGTATACGTGTGCTTTGAGGGTCCGCTGGGAGCACATCTGAAGCAGGAAGTCCGGGATAAGATCCACAAGTATGTATGTGGAGATTTTTTCCCTATTGCCTTTAGAGAAGTTTAATTTGGACAGGGTTAAGCTTGATGACTCCAAAAAAGAGGACGAGGAAAAGAGGAGGTATAGACTGATTCTGCGGACTTTTGTGAACTGGCTTCAGGCATTTGCCATCATGGCAAGCGTAATCGGGGAAAAAGAACCCGAGCATTGCTCGGCGTTATTTTGCTATATGGACGCGATAGGGGAAGCGCATAGGGTGTATGGGGGCTCCGC
Organism: Aquarana catesbeiana; assembly: GCF_042186555.1. Classification (NCBI taxonomy): domain Eukaryota; kingdom Metazoa; phylum Chordata; class Amphibia; order Anura; family Ranidae; genus Aquarana; species Aquarana catesbeiana. The sequence goes on along the minus strand of NC_133332.1, from coordinate 253,636,634 downwards.
TTGGTTGCGGAATGACGAGCAGTTCCATCAACGCAGGGCGGTACGGCCGTCCCTGCGCTGGGACCATAAGGACATCAGCCTTTGGATGAGACTTATGTCCTCAGCGAGGGCCCCATCACAGTTTCTTCATGGGGGGGCCGGGAGTACAACTGCCTCAGGACTTTCGGACGGAAAAAAGCGGGGGGTGTGCTGGCAGTTTAATGAGGGCTCCTGCAAATTTGGAGGCTCCTGCAAATTTAAACACGAGTGCTCAGACTGTGGGGGTACACAGGATGCAACCTTTTCTAAGTAGATACCCGGACAAGGCGGCTGCCAATATGTTTTCACATTCCGTGTACCTTGGAAGTGGTGCCACCATTGGCAAAAAATTTGAAGTCGGCCTCACAGCATGCAGGGGTGGTAGAGGAGAAGTTAGCGAAAGAAGTGGCCTTAGGTCGCATGGGGGCGCCATTTGCAAGTAAGCCTATCCAGGACCTGGTGGTTTCTCCGTTGGGGGTGGTGCCTAAGAAGGAACCGAACAAGTTCCGACTTGTTCACCATTTGTCCTTCCCAAAAGGGGGTTCTGTGAATGATTTCATAGACCCGGAGGCATGCACCGTGTCTTACACATCGTTCGATGCAGCTGTGCGGTGGGTTAAAAAATATGGGAAGGGGGCACTGATGGCAAAATCAGACATAGAGTCTGTGTTTCGTTTGCTGCCAGTGCATCCACAGAGTTTCAGGTTGCTGGGTTGTTGTTGGCAAGAGAAGTTCTATGTTGACAAATGTTTGCCCATGGGTTGTTCCATTTCATGTGCCATGTTTGAGGCGTTTAGTTCATTTCTGGAATGGGTGGTCAGGGATGTGTCGGGCCTGGATTCGGTCATACATTATTTGGATGACTTTCTGTGCATTGGCCCCCCTGCCTCCGGTGTGTGTGCGATCTTACTTTCTACGTTGCAGCACATCGCGGGTAGGTTTGGGGTGCCTTTGGCAGCCGAAAAAACGGTAGGTCCAGTGACGGAGCTGAGTTTTTTTTGGGTATAGTCATAGACGCGGAAGCAATGGAATGTCGTTTACCTAGGGAGAAGTTGGAGGATTTGCAAGCGGAAATTCGGGGGGATCCAGGGTCTGTGGAAAGTTCAGTTGAAGGTGCTGCAGTCACTTCTGGGTAAGTTAAATTTCGCTTGTAGGATAATTCCGATGGGGAGAGTGTTCTGGGATCAAGGCACCGACTCATTTTGTTAGACTGACGAAGGAGCACCGGGCAGATCTGCGGGTGTGGCATGAGCTTCTGGAGTCCTACAATGGCAGATCGGTCTGGATGTCGGGCCCGGTGAGTAACTTCGACGTGGAGCTAGCTACGGACGCGGCGGGATTCACGGGTTATGGGGTCTTTTTTCAGGGACAGTGGAGCGCGGGGCCTTGGCCTTCCTCCTGGGTGGACGCAGGGTTTACACGTAATCTGGTCCTGCTGGAACTTTTTCCGGTGGTATTGTCCATGGAGTTATGGGGGGATGCTTGTCGGGATCTGAAATTGAGACTGAACTGCGACAACATAGTGGTGGTTCAGGTGATCAACCGCATGTCAGCGTCATCACCACCGGTAATACGGCTCTTGCGTAGGTTGGTGCTGCGGTGCTTGCATTTGAACATTTTCATTTATGCTGTTCACATCCCGGGGGTGGACAATGTCCTGGCTGACGCACTGTCTCGTTTTCAGTGGGACAAGTTCAGAGAGCTGGCCCCGGGCGCAGAAAGGGAAGGTCTGCATTGCCCTGCTTGGATCTAGGAGCTGGCATTGGAGTCGCCGCGGGCTGGATTCGGCAGTCAGTGAGTGGAGCTACGTGGGCGTATTACAACAAAGTGTGGAAGGAATGGTCGTCGCTGGTAAAGGAGGCCAGGATTGGGAATGACAGGGTGGAGGTAAGGTTGTTGGTGCTGTACTTCGTGTCCAGGCACATTGAGAGTGGGGGTTCAGTGTCGGCCATCGAGCGAAAGATGGCAGGCCTGTCATTCCTGTTCAAATTGCTAGGGGGTGAGGATGCAACAAAAGATTTTTGGGTAAAGCAGGCAATCAAGGGGTTCAAGAAAGGTCGCAAAAAAGGTGATGCAAAGCGGCCTGTCACGTTTGCAAATTTAAGGACCATCTGTGGATGGTTACGGGTGGTGTGTACTTCTGGCTATGAGGTACTTTTGTTTAAGGCAGCGTTCTCCTTGGCATTTTATGGGGCGTTCTGGATAGGGGAGTTGGTGAGCCCGTCAAGGGGAGTTGCAGGAGGGATGTTAGAGCAGGATGTAAGGTTGGGTGAGGACAGGGTGTGTTGTCGGCTGCCTAAGTAAAAAACGGACCAACGAGGAAAAGGGGTGGATATTTGGTTATTTGCATTACCGGGTTCTGAGGTATGCCCGGTTACGGCAGTGAGGGCATTTTTGCAGGTGAGAATGCAAGGGGGAGGTCCATTGTTGCAACATGAAGATGGGTCATATTTGTCAAAGTTCCAGTTTGTTGCGGTGTTCAGAAAATGTTTAGCAATGGCAGGGTTTGACGGGGCACAATACGCTTCACACTCCTTCCGCATAGGGGCGGCTGCTGAAGCTGCCAGATGTGGGTTGGATGAAGCGGCCGTGCGCAGAACTGGGAGATGGGAATCTAGGAGATTTCGTACATATGTTAGGCCACATATGGTCATTGAGTAATAAAAAAAAAAAAAAAAGCAGGGGAGTTAGTCAGTAAGTTCAGGTATAATGGGTATTGCTATTTTGTTTTGTTGTTGTATCGTTTCAGATGGAGGTTCCACGCGCCTCGTCTGGATCCTCGGCTATTCTTATGTGTGTTGGGGGGCCAGGAGAGGGGATGCTAGGCCGGATGGCCGCCAATTGGGCATTTCACAGAGAGAGGCTTACTTGAGGTGGTTGGGTGTGCCTGGGATGAAATGGGAGCGAGTGATGAGGGAGGTGGTGCGGTACGCCACTTTAAGCAGACCTCCGGACATTTTGGTACTCCATGCCGGGGGAAATGATTTGGGGGTCCGCCCAGTGAGGGATTTACTTGCCGACATTAAGTACAATTTCCTGAGACCATGTTGATATGGTCTGACATTGTAGAAAGGACAGTTTGGCGCGAGGCTCGGTCAGTGGCAAGCATCCAGAGGACACGCATTCGAGTCAACAAGGTGGTGGGGCGGTTTGTGGTTTAAAATGGGGGTTTAGTAGTCCGGCATTTGCAACTTGAAAGGAATGTTGGGCTTTATCTGAGGAAGGATGGGGTTCATCTTTCAGATGTTGGGATAGATCTGTGGACATTGGGTTTGCAAGATGGGATCCAAAGGGCCCTGCGGGTGGTGGGGGCACCCTCAAGAGTAAGGTAGTCACCCTTTCAGGCTGTGGCAGTGTTGCTTGTTGGTCTCTGACGGTGGCATTAAAATATATGTGATGAAAATGGGGTGGGGGGTTCATCGGCAAGACAAGCCCCTCTGGTGTATTCCAGCACGGTGTATTCCAGCACGGTGGCTGAAATACGGTATTTGGCACTGCGGGAAAGGGGGTGTCTCCGAGCGGCTACAGCTGGAGGCTTAACAGGTTTTAAAATGGTCCCGCAGTGTGTGGTGGTATGTTTACATATGGGATATTACATATTGGAAAAGAGGTGGGTCGCCGTCAGAGATCAACAGGCTGGGTTAAAATGTTGGTTTATGTTGTTGAAGTTATTTTATTGCAGTTTATTTGGTTGATTTGTGTTAATGAAGGCTGTTATGGCCATTTATACTCCAAAAGCAAGGTGTGGTCTCAATTACTTTAAGTGGGTATTTAAGTGGATGGAAGTATAGGTGCATAACAGTCGGTTATATGGGGGTCATTTAGACTACACTGGTCATGTATACATCACAGTATACAAAATAGAGTGGAATATAAAATGTACAGCACAGCCTACAAAGTGCAGGGTGTATACAGAGGGGAGCAGTATGGTATTGGGCTTTCAAGAGAATTTGTCAATATGCCTATTCAGGTGACAGGTTTTCTTGAAAGAACACCCCTCACCTTGTCTATCCAAAAATAGATGAGCACCTGACCTCCTCCCGGGATGAAATGATCAAGTTTGACTGGCCAATTTCCTGGCCCCAACACTCTCTCATAAGGAGGAGAAGTAAATAGAAGTTAAAGCTCAATACTTGGAACCCTGAAAATTATCCCTTTGCTCTGCAAGGGTTATGCTGTGTACACACGACCGGACTTTCTATGGACTGAATCACGTTGGACTTTGACGGACTTCCATCGAATCGGACTTGTCTACAAACAATCACACCAAAGTCCGATGGATTCGAACGTGATGACGTACGAGGAGACTACAATAAGGAAGTTCATAGCCAGTAGCCAATAGCTGCCCTGGCGTCGGTTTTCGTTCGTCAGACTAGACAAACGGATTTTTCGACCAGACTCGAGTCCGTCGGAAAGATTTGAAACATGTTCTAAATCTAAAGTCTGTCACATTTTCGACAGAAAAGATCCGCTGCAGGTCCGATGAAGCCCACACACGGTCGAATTGTCCGATGGATTCGTTCCATCAGACAAGTTTGGTCGAAAAGTCCGGCCGTGTGTACACGGCATTAGTTGCTCGTTTAGGTCTAATTTGTCAGTTAAAAAAGATTTACTTACCTTTGCGCTGTTAAACCAGTCCCTACAATGTACACACATAGGCGTTTAGAGGAAAAAACAAACACTGGCAGCATGTCCAGGAGCAGCAGAAAAAAAATTTTGACACTTATTAACGAGTCTAAACATGTGTTAAGTTTAGGCGCATTTAGTGCTGGAGCGTTAATTTACTACAGTGACCAGAATAAATTATTATGCTGGCCAATGAAATGAATTAACGCCAAAGCACTTAATGTGCCTAAAAGTGTTCCATGTCAAGCGTTTTTTTCTGCCAAAATGCTGCTGCCAGGATGAAACACGTCTAGGAGAAATAGCCAAATGTAGGTAAACTTGAACACAGTTTAAGGAACTCGGCAGGTAGGTTATTCCAAACATCTTGGAGAATTAAGCAGATCTTCTGTGGATGTCGACTCTCTCAAATCCTTCTGTCCCTTCATGTAATGCCAGACAGACTCCGTGATGCCGAGATCAGGGCTCTGTGAGGGCCAAACCATCAGTTCTAGGACTTCTTGTTCTTCTTTACACTGAAGATAGTTCTTAATGACATTGGCTGTATATTGGGGAGACTTTTTGCAGACAGTAGATGGGTGTACCTGGGTCCCACTGGTTTCCGCCAGTTCTGTGCTGATGGCACTGCTGGACATCTTCTAATGTGGAAGGGAAGTAAGCATGAAGCGTCTTTCTTCTACTGCATTAAGTTTCCTTGGCTGACCACTGTGTCTACGGTCCTCAACGTTACCCATTTATTTGTGCTTATTCAAAGGAGCTTCAACAGCACATCTTGAAACCCCAGTCTGCTTTGAAATCTTTGCCTGGGAGAGACCTTGCTGATGCAGTATAACTACCTTGTCTTGTTGCTGTGCTCAGTCTTTCCATGGTGCATGACCTGTGACATGTCTTCCGCAACTTCACCTTAGTAGCAGAGTTTGGCTGTTCCATACTCAGTCTCCTACACAACAATTTCTGTTCAGTTAAAGTGATTGTAAACCTAGGATTTAATTATTTAAAAATAACAAATATGTTATACATACCTGCTCTGTGCAATGGTTTTGCACAGAGCAGCCCTGATCCTCCTCTTCTTGGGTGCTCATATCTCCCCCCTCCTCACCAAATGCCCCATAGCAAGCTGCTAGCTATGGGGGCACTTGTGCATACTCTCTCCCGAGCTGAGCTGTGTGTGTCCATTGACACACAAAGCAAGGCACAGCATGCCCCCCATCATGCCCCCCTCCTGCTGCTGTTTCTGAGCCAATGAGGAGAGAGAGAGCAGCTGCTCTTGTGCACATTTCTGGATCAAGAGCGGGCTCAGATAAGCATAAAGGGGGGTGGGTCAGACCACAGAAGGTGTTTTACCTTAATGCATAGAATGCATAGAGTAAAAAACCTTCTGGCTTTACAATCACTTTACTGATTGTCTTTCATTTTACATAAGAAATTGATTATCATTAGCATCTGCTTGGTATAATTAGTTAATCATACACCTAATCCTACGAAATCCCTGACCTTTTTTTGTGCAAGTGTAAAAATTCATGCTGGTTTGAAGTCAAAGGGTAGTCACACCAAATATTGAAATAATTACCACCGCTCCAGACAAGCCAAGCTGAAATCACTTTTTCTCCACAGCAAAAAAGGAGAGAGTCCCAGGTGCTGGCAATTGCTGGTACAAGTGTAATCGTGTAGAAAGATCTGGACGGCCGCACACCGGTATAGGCAGATAAAATCTTCTTTATTCAAAACATGAAATAATAAAGTACTTGACACCGCTGGAGTGGTACAGCTTAGCCGCTAACGCGTTTCACGCTCGTACAGAGCGCTTACTCATGAGTAAGCGCTCTGTACGAGCGTGAAACGCGTTAGCGGCTAAGCTGTACCACTCCATCGGTGTCATGTACTTTATTATTCCATGTTTTGAATAAAGAAGATTTTATCTGCCTATCCCGGTGTGCGGCCGTCCAGATCTTTCTACACGATTACACTCACACCAAATATTGATTTGATTTAGATTTTTCTTCTATTTCGTAAACTGATAAAAACAAACAATTCAAAACTATATTTTTGAAAACATTGTTAGTTTACAGAATTTCTTCACACCTTGCTAAAACATTTGCACAGTACTGTATATCTACAGTATATACAATTATTTAGTTTATGCTGCAATACTGAAAGTTTTTTATGTTTATATTAGGTGATAATGGCTTAAGGGGAGAGAAAGGAGAAAAAGGTAAGACTTCCAATGGTAAAGACTTCCATATTTTAAGTTATACTTTAAAATACTTTAAAAAAATCATGTTTCATAGTTTGTTATAAAATTTTGCAAACAGGTAATTTTTCCCCTTCATTGATATGCGCTGATGAGGCGGCACTGGTGGGCACTGATAGGCTGCACTGATGGGTATTTATAGGCACAGTTAAGGCAGCACTGATGGGGACAGATAAGGCGGTACCGATGGGCACAGATAAGGCGGCACTGATGGCCACTGATAAGATGGCACTGATGGGCCGTGATGGGTGGCACTGATGGGCACTGATAGGTGTTACTGATAGGTACCACTGATAGATGGCACTGATATGCACTGATAGGTGACACTGATGGGCACTGGTAGGTGACACTGATGGGCAGCACTGTTGATGAGGCACTGATTGGTAAAACTGATAGGTGTGATGTGAGGGTGGTATGGAATCTTAATCAAGATCTCAGTGTTTATTTTTCAGTGCCTCCAACCTTACGGTAATTTTATGAACTTAGTTCAGAATGTCAGTGCATACCACAATCCTTTCCTGAGTTCGTTAATTTATGGGATTTTTTTTACCAAAGTATAAAATATCTCCAAACAAAATTAATAAGTAAATAATTTGACTTTATTAATTAACGAGTATATTCATACAGTTTCATACAGAACTAGATTTTCTGGTGATAGATACTTCACACATACACTATGAAAACATCAAAATAGCAGTGAAACAAAAACTAATATAATTACTCACGGGAGTCCAAATTGGTCTGTTGGAAAAATATGTGCGGTAATTTACGCTTTATATTCAAGAACGAAATATCCCTTGTTGCTCAGGGAAACAGTCCTTCGAATTTCTCCGGCCTGAAGGAATCCAAAGTTTGTCTCACAAAGTCAACAGAACAATATCGCTAATATTGAAATAATTATTAAAACAACAGAGCTTCAGAAATTATATGGAGCAATAAAACTCTCCCTGGGATCACAGAATTGAATTCCCTAAAACACGGTTATAATAATGCACCTCTAGACAGTCAATAAATGTAAATACGTAACCTATAAAATATAATCCCTACGATTATGAGAGAGAAGATTAAATAGGATTTGTATGATCTGTATCTTACCAATCAGCTTAAAGTGGGAGATATCCCCCAATACCTAAGCACATCGAGTGGTTCCAGTCACAAGGTCCAGCAAGATGGGGAGTGGTCACATATCAGCAGACTTCTTGATATCTAGGAGTGCATCTGGTGTATGGGTCTGTGATCCTTTCCTTAAGGCCCTCACAACTTTTATACCATTTTGGGACAATAAACTCATAAAATTATCATGAGCTCAGCCCAAAAGGTTTGGCTCACTCTCCATTGGTTGGTGAATTTTAATGATTTGCCAGGTACCTTAGGTAATATTATCTTCAGTCACTGGGGGGTGTCTGAGGACAAAAAGTGTTTTCTAAACTTATTTTGTTAAAAAGAAGGAATGCGTTTTCTTATTATAATGAGTATTTATCTATATTTTGGAGATAGTAATATATGTTTATACTGTTTAGGGATCCCTTGGTACATAATATAATCATTGAGTATAGATGTGATTAATTAGAATCACACAAAATGGATATTTATATGAACAACGACATGACTCCTGTATCTCCTATGTAAACCTATTTGTCTTGAGACAACATATGTAATATGGGTATTTTCATATAGATGTGGTCATGGTTTCTATGTCTTTACCACCATGATGGGTGTCTAAACACAATTTTTCATTCATCCTATATCGACATATCATGTTCTTACTTCTAATATCACATGTATTTATAATGCAACAGGTATACAGGTTATCAGTGTTTTCTTAAAACGTCTGAGAAATAGCATATGTATCACTTATGATCATATACCGTATTTATCGGCGTACAACATGCTCCGGTGTATAACATGCACCCCAAGTTTAGGAGGGACTTTTAAGGAAAAAACTTTTTAAGGAAAAAAAACTTACATTTAAATGCCCATCAATGCAGCCTTATTAGTGTCCATCTGCAGCCTTGTAGTGTCCTCTGCAGGCTTGTGTCATCTGCAGCCTTGTTGTGTCATTTGCAGCCTTGCCCAGTGACACTGCAGCCTTGTAGTGTCACTGCAGTTTTAAAAAATGGCGCCGCCGAGAGACACAGAGCCGGTCCTGTGTCTCTCGGCGGCTGTCGGCTGCTTTCGGCTCCTCTCGTAGACCTGTGGGCGGAGCCGAGCGCCGCCGACATTCATACATAGCCGAGTATACTCGGCTAGGTTCGGCTAGCTCTGCTCACTGTCGCGCCCCAGTCCCTGTGTTATGTCCTATTTTGGGTGGGACTGGGCGTGACTGAGCGGAGCTAGCCGAACCTAGCCGAGTACACTCGGCTATGTAAGAATGCCGGCCACGCTCGCTCCTCCGCTCACAGTCAGCGGGAAAAAAATATACAGGAATTGAAGATCTCTCTTGGTTGTTGGAAGTGGACTTGGACTTTAGACTGTTTTTTTACTGAGAGTCTGGAGAAAAGTTCAGATGTACAAACAAACCCTCCTTATCGATACTCCTTGGTCAATACCATTATAGTCTGTTCATACATTTGGGATTATTGCGTTTTGGGTGTCATATACACCTTACAGCTCATCCATTGTCTGTTGGTGTTGACTAAAGATCTAAATTCACAATGGGTTTATTTATCCACTTTTCTTCTTTAATTGAAAGCTTTGTAACTTGGTTTTGGACACACAAATTTTGTTCCTTGTCAGCTGGTTTTGTGTAGTGTTTATGTTTCTGTTGTAGGTGGCACTGTGGGCACTGATAAGTGGCACTGTGGGCACTGGTAGACGGCACTGTTGTGCACTGCTAGATTTCACTTGCAGGTGGAACAGGTGGGCACAGATGAGCTGGCGGCAGCTCTCCTTGATCGGGACCAATGTCCCTCGGAGAGTCACCGGTGATCGGCTTTTTGTTTTTCTCCTCACGCTGTTAGCGCGAGGAGAAAAAATAGCCGATTACCAGCTCTGTTTACATCACATGATCAGCTGTCATTGGCTGACAGCTGATCAGGTGGTAAGGGGTCGGGATCGGCCCCTTACTCCGATCTGTGATCAGCCGAGTCTCATAGACTCGCTGATCACAGAGCAGGGGGCGCGCAGGCTGCTCGGGCACACGAGGACATCTGTTGATGTCCTCCCGGCAAAGTAGGTCCACTCTGTAGCCGTCATTCGGCTATAGTGCGGATCTGAAAAAGTTAACATAAAATAGGTTTAATTAGGATATCAAACACTTCTAAAAGTGTGACTGACAAAGGATCTAAAGCTGGCCAGGTATGGATCTTTTTTTTGATCAGCCAGCCAGCTGACCAGAAAAACTGAACGGATTCCTCCATCCACAAATTTGAGGTATATGGGCGAATCCACCCCCCTGCGCTATTGTATTCTGACAGCACGGAGACTCCTTTACTGTCAGTATACCCTGATCAGCATTGCAGCCAATTGACTGCAAGAGCTGTGCCAGTGAAAATATACTAACAGTCCCATTAGGGAGGAGTCAATCACTAAATCAACTCCTCTCGAATGGGAACGGCCATAGATGGAACGAAATTCAGCCAATCATTGCTGTTCTGGCTGAATTTCGATGAATGTATGGCTAGCTGTACAGACGCTGCAGAATTGGTGATGTCAGGTCACCTGAGGCCAGGTGACAGATGCAGGCCATTGGGGTCAGGAGTGCACCCCTTAGGTAGTGGAACTCTGACTGCCACAGATGGAGCTCTGGGTGGTTCAGGAAAACAGGTCCTCTGGCGCACCAACACGAATCACACTGGGAGCTAGAGCATTCGATTCCCCAGGGGGTGGAATCTAAGAGCCAGCAGGTGTTCACCAGGGCCCCTCGTGGTGGGGATGGACTTCCCTGCAACTGGCTCCAGGTCGCGGCCCCCAGGTTCTCCCAGCTCACGCTTATGGTAGGCTACTGGAGGATAGAGAGGAATCAGCAGACAGGGACAACAAGGTATAGTCAGGAGATAAGCCAAAAGGTCGGGGCAATGAGCAGACAGGGGTAGAAAAAGAACACGCCAAAGGTCAGGGTATGAAGCAGACAAGGATAGTCAAGAACAAGCCAAGGACGGTAAACATGATCAGATGTAGAGCACGCGGCAAGAAGCACACAGGAAGCCAAACACACAATATTGATCAGCGAGGCTGGCTTGCAGTGCACAGGTTAATATAGTGTTCTCAGTTAGAGGCTGGGGTGGAGCCATACTTGAGGGAAGATTACTTAAACAGAAAGGGGTGAGAGTGCAGGCCCTAAGGCTGATACACAACCAGAGGTAAGCAGACAGACAGGGCATGAAAGTATTACTGCAGATTCATGACCGGTGATAGACAATGACCGGTGATAGACAATGACTGCAGGAGAGGTGACTCTAAAAGCTCTTCTATTGCAGGTGCATTTTTTCTGGACTTTTCTTTAACCCTACAGGGTCACTTTAACCTAGCCCCAAAGGTCTAAAGTCAACACTTCCAAGTGCCTACATGTATGTACTAAGCTTCAGGAAAGCTCCTCCTGCTACTGATTTTGTGTAATATTTTAGATAATTATACAGTGTGACAGTTGTACTTTAAAGATGAATTCCAGGCATGGAATGTTTTTAATTGTTACACTGATGAAGCCTGGACCAATCTAAGTATGTACAGTGCCTTGAAAAAGTATTCATACCCCTTGACATTTTTCACATTTTGTCATGTTACAACCAAAAACATAAATATATTTTTATTGGGATTTTATGTGACAGACCAACACAAAGTGGCACATAATTGTGAAGTAGAAGGAAAATGATAAATGGTTTTCAAAATTTGTTACAAATAAATATGTGAAAAGTGTGTCGTGCATTTGTATTCAGCCCCCCTGAGTCAATACTTTGTAGAACCACCTTTCTCTGCAATTACAGCTGCAAGTCTTTTTAGGGATTTTTCTATCAGCTTTGCACATTTTTGCTCATTCTTCTTAGCAAAATAGCTCAAGCTCAGTCAGATTGGATGGAGAGCATCTGTGAACAGCAATTTTCAAGTCTTGCCACAGATTTTCATTTGGATTTAGGTCGGGACTTTGACTGGGCCATTCTAACACATGAATATGATTTGATCTAAACAATTCCTTTGTAGCTCTGGCTGTATGTTTAGGGTCGTTGTCCAGCTGGAAAGTGAAGCTCCATCCCAGTCTCAAGTCTTTTGTAGACTCTAATGCCGCGTACACACGGTCGGACTTTTCGTCTACAAAAGTCCAACGGACGCTGACGGACTAAAGCTGGCTGGTAATCCGATCGTGTGTGGGCTTCTCCGGACTTTCAACTGACTTTTTTAGCCTCAAATCCGACGGACTTTAGATTTGAAGCATGCTTCAAATCTTTACGTCGTAACTACGACGGACCCCGAAGTCCGCTCGTCTGTATGCTAGTCCGACGGACAAAAAAACGACGCATGCTCATAAGCAAAAACTAAACGGAAGCACTCGGTCTAGTAAAACTAGTGTTCGTATTGTAGGTAGCACATTCATCACGCTGCAAAATCTGTGATCGTTGAATGCAGCGCATTTTATTTCTTCTTTACGAAGGCTCTATAAAGAACGAAGGTGTTTTGCTGTTCATAATCAGAGTTCTCCCAAACTGATTTCTGGATTCTTTTTCTCTTTGATCTCATGAATGATATAGTATGCATTTTAAAAACAATGTTTCCATACTAATAATACTTTTTCCCCTTTTTTTTTTTTAGGTTTGTAAAGTTACCACAAAGAACCCATTATTCTGTTTTTTTTTTTATAGTGATTATTTTTTAGTTTTTAGATAAAGTTAACCCAAAGCACCGTTTTTGGTTACGTAAATTTTTTGATTTTCAAGACTTACCACTTGAACATTATTAACATTAGTAATGTATTTTTGGTGTGTTTTTTTTCAAACTCAATGAGATTGTTGTCCCTTGTTAATTTAACATTGTGTGTAAAATCAATGATTTCAAAGAAAAAACATAAAGTCTTTTGCTAAACTCAAAAAATGATCCATTTATTCATGGTCAAAATAAAATAAAGAGGAAGTCAACGCTGGAAAAAGTCGGTGTACCAGAAAATTGGGATCTTGCGGAGTCCATATAAGAGGGAGCACAATCTGGTCCAAGAATCCCAGAGATCAACAGCACCAGCAGATGATCTAGATGTCCCCAGACTGTGGTCCTACAACAGCCTGCGTCTTCTGTCAGACCAGACTGAACCCAGGTCATCATTTTCTTCTCTTCCCTGCAGCCTTTCCTCCACGCTGCCCTGCAGCCTTCCCTGTAGCCTTCTTTTGAGGCTGTGGCTCTGGTGTTTCAGTTGTGGCAGGAGGAGGAGGAGGAGGAGGAGGAGGAGGAGGAGGGGGGGCTGCCTCATGTAGTTGGGTGTTTTGTGTTAGCGTGCCCTGCAGCCCCTTATGGATTGTTTCCCCAAATAGGCGCTCACAAATGAGGCG